>NC_135824.1:24316678-24616678 GCF_964213995.1 Mustelus asterias | reverse complement strand
TTCGAATAACTTGATTTGGTGTATGTATAAAATCTATCGCTGTACTGAATATGTAGGACGCCATGTAGTATCTGCATGTCTGGACATCATACATGGTTTAACCACATTGGGTGCAATGTTAACTCAAGATTCATTATCTTATTTGCTGCGGCTTCATGTGCAATAGATTGATGACTTAGAAACAGATCACTTGTTTTCACTGATTATATAAGAAAAAGTCAACAGATCTGTGGGTCCTATGAAGATTCACTGCTGACTTCACGGTTACTAGTTTCAGAGGTTACGGTAGCATAGTGATTATGTTACTAGACTAATAATCCAGCAGCCTGGACTGAGGATCTGGAGACATGAATTCAAATCCCATCATAGAAATTGGGGAATTGTTAAATGAGTTAAATAAGTCTGGAATTTAAATCTAGGCGGAATTTTCCCATCCTGCCCGCAATGGGAATCGTAGTGGGCAAGGGTGGACCATGCTAAAGTCCATTGACCTTGAGCGAGAATTTCCGGCCTTGGGGCAAGCTCGGCCAGAAGATCCTGCCCACAGTGTCAGTAATGGTGACCATCAAACCACTGGATTGTTGGAAAAATCTTATCCACTTCACTAATACTCATCACAGGAAAATTTGCCATCTTTATCTGGTCTGGCCTGTATGTACATAAGCAATGCACAGATTAACCTGGACTTTGGTTTATTATTATAATAAACATGATGGCATGATGGGGGGGGGGGAGGGGGGGGCGAGGCGAGCAAAATCCGAGCCATAGTTGCTCATTTTCTGTATATGTGCTGACCCTTTTGCACTAATTACATTCTTTTGATCCTGTTCTTCCAGGGACCACAGATGATCTTCAGTGCAGCTAAAGACTTGGGCCAATTATCAAAGCTGAAGGTATCAATTTCCATACCCTTCACCCATACAGTGCATTAACAATTGAATTCTTTATGTGAAACTATACTATGCATACTCAAAGCTCATGAAATTCCAGGGATACCTTAGCTTGCGCTCCATGATTACAAAGAGAAGATGGAACAAAGGAAAGTACAGCACAGGAACAGGCCCTTTGGCCCTCCAAGCCCGTGCTGATCATGATGCCCTAACTAAAGTAAAAAAAACACCTTCTACCCTTACTCGGACCATATCCCTCTATTCGCTCCCTATTCATGTACCCATCCAGATGACTCTTAATCGTTGCTAATGTGCCTGCTTCCACCACCTCCTCTGGCATCGCATTCCAGGCACCCACCACTCTCTGTATGAAAAACTTCCCCCGCACATCTCCCTTAAACTTTCCCCTTCTCAGCTTGAACCTGTGCCCCCTTGTAATTGACACTTCCACCCTGGGAAAAAACTTCTGACTGTCCACTCTGTCTATGCCTCTCATAATTTTGTAGACCTGTATCAGGTCTCCCCTCAACCTCTGTCTTTCCAGTGAAAACAATCCTAGTTTATTCAACCTCTCCACATAGCCAATGTCCTCGAGGCCAGGCAACATCCCGGTGAAGCTTTTTTGCGGATTGTTTTAAAATGATGTGTTTGGCGCTATGTGTGTTATAATCCCCCGCCAAAAAAATTCCCTTGTGTATTCCAAAAAGTAAATACTTCATTGAAATAGAAACTGCTGCACTTTATAACACAATCCGAAGATTAATTTTTCTGGAAATCCAAGCAGAACGATGAGGCAATCTGAGCTCGTTCAACCTATTTTCAACTGATAGAGGGGCACCTTCAGGGGCAGTTATAATCAGCATTTTTGTGGGTGCTAAATAATACTGGGAAACTCAAACACAGAGCGGTGGTTTAAAAAAATCAGTTTGCCGCTAAAGAATCAAAATTTTAGTTCAGCTTAACACAGATTAAACAACCCCATCCTTTATCAAACGCTGTTGCCATAACAACCAGTGCAAATATATGCCAGCTTCCACGAAAAATGTTGCTGCTAGTAAAATATGTATACCGAATCTCAAGTGGTGCCTTGTTTGGGAAAGAACCCTGATCGTTGCTATTTTACCTAAATTGTTCCACCTCTAGTTGGTAAAATTGATATGACTAGTTACAGAATGATAGAATCCAACAGTGCAGAAGGAGGCCATTCGGCCCATCAAGTCTGCACCGACCACAATCCCACCCAGGCCCTATCCCCACAACCCCATGTATTTACACTAGCTAGTCCCCCTGACACTAAGGGGCAATTTAGCACGGCCAATGCACCTAACCCGTATATCTTTGGACTGTGAGAGGAAACCGGAGGAAACCCACGCAGACATGGGGAGAACGTGCAGGCTCCTCGCAGACGGTGACCGGGAATCAAATCCATGGGTCCCTGGCACTGTGAGGCCACAGTGCTAACCACTGTGCCACCGTGTCGCCCTTTCAATTCCAGATTTCATCATCTGCTAGGGTGGGATTCGAACCTGGCTCACGCATTGGCTTGGGTCTCTGGATTACTAGTTGATTGACAACACCACAATACCACCACCTGCCCTTGAGTAATTTCCATGTTAGCTCATTTTGAAATGTTCATTAATTTCAGCAGCCTAAAATTGTTTTCTTTGATATCCATCTCACGTAGGAGCACGTGATTCGGGAAGAGGTCAAAAGTCTCAGTCCACGTCAGTGCGCTATAATGGAAGTGGTGTTGGCTACAATAAAGGTAATTGTACATTTCCTAGATTCTAAGTGGACACAGCTGCACTTTACCGCTGATGTTTTCCCGTTCAGTTTTGACAGCGAGGAGAGGGGTCCTGGAAAAGGAAGACAAAGGAATTTTTCCTCACTGGCAATGGATTCATCTGCAGTCTCCAAATGAAACTCATCACACACTGACATTCCACATGCCGTCAATAGGCACAATGCTCTTGCGCTGTAGTGCAGGCTGGGTGGGAATGAACTTACTGCTCGTTTTGTTCCCCGTCCAATTTTCATTTCCATCATCCATTTCGCAATTCCGCAAATTCTAATTTCGCCCCTATAGAATTCTTCAGTTTAATTATAAGTGGCCAATACCCAGGTTGGAGCACAGTGTTCATTCAATTATTGCTTCACGAAGAATCTATACAACATTTCATTGCAGTTCTGTAACAGTCAATGTGATTTTAGCTAAACTTCTCAATGTACAACTTGGCAGTTTTTTAAAAAAATTCTCCTCACAGTAGTTTCTGAAAAAATCATTTCTCTATTAAGTCTTCAAATCATAGAATCCCAACAGTACAGAAGGAGGCCACTCGGCCCATCTTGTCTGCACCTATCACAATCCCATGCAGATCCCTATTCCCGTAACCCCACACATTTGCCCTGCTAATCCCCCTGACACTAGGGTCAATTTAGCACGGCCAATCAACCTAACCCGCACATCTTTGGACTGGGGGAGGAAACCAGAGCACCCGGAGGAAACCCACACCGACACGGGGGAAAAAGATCAAACTCCACACAGATGGTGACCCGAGGCCGGAATTGAATCTGGGACCCTGGCGCTGTGAGGCAGCAGTGCTAACCACTGTGCCGCCTTGCCACCCGAAGGTCTAAAATGATTAGACCTTTGCCTCCATCCCTCAAATTTATCAATGCCTTTGACCGGATGATGGCACTTACCATTTATTTAACACATGTGTAAAAGCTCCCGTAAATCTTTCGACCATTATCGTATTAAACTGCATTGTTCTTGCTAGCTGTTATTCTTCTTTAAGTTAAAGCCAGTTCTGGTCCGGGCCACTTTAGACAATAATTCAATGCTGTTAGTAAATGGAAAAATTGAAAGCAGCAATATGCTGAGAATATTCGATCCCGGCTGCCCTGAGCTTCAGGTTGCTTGCTGCATTGAATACTTTGTTATAAAAACCCCGGCTTTAATCAGAAATTCTAAAATATGGACAAATCAATCCCTCATACTGATCCACAGCTGTCCCACACAGGAATCTCCAACAGAATCATTTCCACTTTCCGGTAAGAAACTAAATGAGTAGGTAATTAAATAATCTGCATAATTACAGCGTAAAACATCATCCACCTTCCTCAATTTCAAACAAAATGCTTTCAAGACAGATTATGGCACCTGCTACTACTTCATTACAGAGCCTATTAGCATTAACCTCCTCCCGCTTCATATAAGTCAAAGCGGCAGCCCATGAGAGATCGACTTCACCTGATGTTATTTGCATGGTACTTATCTTCATTCCTCACCTCTGCCATGCATTTAAGGCCAATATTTGGGGAGGCTTGATTATCCGTCGGTCTTCAATAGCAATCAAAATGTGAGGGATTACCCACGTTCTGTTAGCAGATCAATCTGTGGTAGCAAAGCTCCAGAGGCCTCTCAGTTGGAGACCATCCAAGGAGCTTGCTTGAGTTGATATATGAGGTGGTACTTCATGAAGTATATGTCTTCGTCCAGCAAGAACTCATGGGGTGAATGCGAAATGATTGTAAATGCAACAGTGATTTGAGTTCATGGTAGCCTAATTTTAGAGTGTGATGGGAATAAAGAACAATACAGCCCAGTAACAGGCTCTTCGGCCCATCAGGCCTGCACAGATTCGCGATTTCTATCCCTCTGTTCGCCTTCCGTTCATGTGTCTATCAAGATATGCCATGAATGTCGCTAACATGCCTGCTTCCACCACCTCCACTGGCAGGGCGTTCCAGATGCCCACCCCCTCTGTGTGAAAAACATACCCCGCACATCACCCCTAAACTTACTCCCTCTCACCTTAACCCTGTGCCCTTGCATAGTTGACCTTTCCACCCTGGGGAAAAGCCTTTAAAAGGTGAGAACTCAACCATTTTCCTGACCAGCTACTATTCTGCTCTCAGTCGCCTCTGTAGTTTTGCCGTAGGCACCTAGTGAGGCAGCTTGTGTAAGCAGTCTGAGCCTCTTATTTTTGACGGAATTGACTCTGAGTACTCTGTTTATAATTTTGTAAAAGTCTAACCGGTGGGTGTAACATTAGCAGCTGAATCAAATATTCATGGGCAGCTGGGACTAGCTGGGTGGGCACCATGGTCGGCATGGACTGATTGGGCTGAAGGGCCTGTTTCCGTGCTGTATTATTCTCAATGGGTGGAACATTCCAGTCCCGCCCACCACGGGAATCGCAGTGGCCGGGACACGGGCCATGCAAAGGTCCATTGACCTCCGGTGAGATTTCCTGGCATTGGGGGCGAGCGCAGACGGAAAATCCCGCCCGATGACGCTATGGGTGGAATTTTACCGGCACTTCCGCCCAAGGTTCGTACGATCCTGCCTGAGGCCAACGGAAAATGCCGTTCTCCGAGCCTCGGCCGCCCCCGGAATCGGGGCGGGCGTGCCGGTAAAATTCCAGTCTGTGTGTACCTTTAACTTCTCTGCAGACGGATTGAGGAAACGCCTGGTAAGCTAAATAAGAATGATCAAGCTGCCTCATTTCACAGCAATGTGACCCCACTGATCCCCTGTTGTCACTATTTTAAATCAGAAGCTTTACCATCACTTAATGAAGCAAAATAAAGAACACACCATGCTAACTCACATCAGTTTTGCTTACCAAAGCGAGATGATTTCTACCTCTCCTGCAACAAAGGTCATCGGAGCAATCCTTTAAACAAGCCTGAGTGCTCTCACTGCAGAACTCCTCCTGACACTTTCTGTCGTCTTGGTTTCAATTTTGCCACGGGTGTCAGGGGGAAAAGCGAGCCCTCAGGCTGAGGTTGATCTCCCGCGTGGGAGGTCACTCCTGTCTGAGTAAATTTATCGCAGCTAGACTCCTACTCAGTCACTTGCAGGCCCACTTTCCAATTAAGTTTAAAGTTTTAAAGCTTATATATTAGTGTCACAAGTAGGCCTACATTAACACTGCAGTGAAGTTACTGTGAAAATCCCCTAGTCGCCACACTCTGGCGCCTGTTCGAGTACACTGAGGGAAAATTTAGCATGGCCAATGCACCTAACCAGCATGTCTTTCGCTCTGTGGGAGCAAACCAGAGCACCCAGAGTAACCCCATGCAGACACGGGGAGAACATGCAGACTCCGCACAGTCACCCAAGCCAGGAATTGAACCTGGGTCCCTGGTGCTGTGAGACTGTGCCACCGTGCCCTCCCCTACTGTGCCACCATTAAAGATGGCAGTTAGTCTGCCGATGCTGCTGGTCCAATCAGAGGGCTGACAGCTCTGAGGTCTCTGCCATTGGGAGAGAAGGTTGTGATTGACGTCTGTAGGAGAGCTTGGGAATTGGACCAAGTAAGTAAAGAAGAAAACTTAAATTCCTGGGGTTGGGGTGGTGGTCAAAGGGAAAACCCATCCAGTGGAGATCACTGGGGGTGATGGCAGCTGCCCGCAGCCTCCTCTTTGCATCCTCGAGCCTGGTCTCTCACGTTGCCACTGGGAAGCCACCTCTGTTTCCTAGGCGACCTCCCCCCACAGCGGGAGGTTGCTCCGCCCTCCGGAAATGCCAACGGCTTTGGAAAATGCGCCGCATTTTATCTTTAATTATGCTAATTGGTTCCCTGCCTCACCAGAACGAACAGTCTCTTCACATCCAGTGCTGGGATAGTGTCGGGGAGCCAATGCGAAATGGCTCCTCATGATTTTTCCATCCCCCCCCCCTGCCTAACTCCCAAATGAAGGTAAAACCCAGGCCATTATTTCCTGCTGCCAAACCAACAGGGATCAGAGGATTTCTCAGAACAGTCAGTGTGATGAGGTGTTGTTCCGTTACCCAGACAAGCCAATCAATTGTTTATTGTTTAGCTCTGGCGAAAATGGCTTGTGTCTGGCGTAATAACCATTTTTCATTTCAGAGCTGTGTGAGTATGCTTCCTAAAAACTCAATATAAAAAGTATTTTTTTATTTTCAATGGAAAATGATTATTAATTCCTTAAACGTGGCAGCAGACTAATAAGAGAATTTACTTATCCCTCTCTCTCAATTGCAATTCATAGAATCATAGAATCCTACAATGCAGAAGGAGGCCATTCGGCCCATCGAGTCTGCACCGACCACAATCCCAGGCCCTATCCCCATAACCCCATGCATTTAATCTAGCTAATCCCCCTGACACTATGGGGCAATTTAGCATGGCCAAGCCACCTAACCCGCACATCTTTGAACTGTGGGAGGAAACCGGAGCACCCAGAGGAAACCCACACAGACACAGGGAGAACGTGCAAACTCCACACAGACAGTGACCCTAGCCGGGATTCGAACCCGGGAGCCTGGCACTGTGAGGCAGCAGTGCTAACCCACTGTGTCACTGCGTGGGTTTTCTCCGCGTGCTCCAGTTTCCTCCCACAGTTCAAAGTCGTGCTGGTTAGGTGCTTTGGCCATGCTAAATTCTCCCTCAGTGTACCCGAACAGGAGCTGGAGTGTGGTGACTAGGGGGATTTTCACAGTAACTTCATTGCAGTGTTACTGTAAACCTACTTGTGACTAATAAATAAAAAATAATCGAGGAAGTCGTGACTCATCCAAGAATTGATGTTGGTCAAGAAGTCTGTTTAAGTTTATTTATCTATTAGTCACACAGACAATGACCCAAGTCGGGAATCGAACCCAGCTCCCTGGCGCTGTGAGGCAGCAGTGCTAACCACCGTGCCACCCCAGATATAGATTTGGTACAAATATAGTTGAAGCAACAATCTACATATTGTGCAGTGTTCAGTAGGATGTATTTTAAAGACAAACTAGTTAATGCATGACTTTGTCGATTGGGAGATTAATCTGTTGATATGAAATCAAAGTATTTTCTGACTGAGTTATATCTCTTGGAAATAAATATTGATCATGGGCATAATTTGGTTTGAATTTTTTTTCACTAAAGGAATACCATCATCTATTGATCCAAATGGCTCAAGAGGCTGCATGGTTTTCTTCAGTGAGAAATGAGAAAGCATTTGACGGATTAGTCAATTTTATTTAGAGGCATTAGAAATACACTGCTTTTCACATGATTAGAATGTGCCTTTATCAAACTCCAAGGGCTTATTCAAATGTATGAAGCAGGAAACTAATCTCCTGAGGCGTTGGTCATGGCTGATCTGGGGTTTGGGGGCTCAGTTTAGTTGTTGAAATGGAGGTGGTGGTCGGTCTCTTTTTGACCATTGTTCAGGTACCTCCCGAAGAGGAAGTGGTCTAAGTGAATCCACTTGAAGTTAACATTAAGGCTAATATTTAAAGGAGGTTTTGTGAATCAATAATTGTTTGCAAATTCCCAACTCAGAACAGTTAATAATTGTACACAGGAGCACTTCCTTTTGGAAAATGTTACTGGTGATGGAGTCTGTCCTTTTTTTTGTTTTTTCACTTGTTACCAGAAGAAGCTTTGGAGAGAGTGCAAAGAAGGTTCACCAGGATGTTGTCTGGTCTCAATGGTGTTGGCTATGAGGAGAGGTTGAATAAACTGGGATTGTTTTCACTGGAAAGATGAAGGCTGAGGGGAGACCTGATAGAGGTCTACAAAATTATGGGAGGTATAGACAGGGTGGATAGTCAGGGGCTTTTTCCCCAGGGTGGAAGTGTCAATTACGAGGGGGCATAAGTTCAAGGTGAGAGGGGGAATGTTTAAGGGAGATGTGCAGGGGATGTTTTTCTCACACACGGTGGTGGGTGCCTGGAACGCACAGTGAGAGGAGGTGGTGGAAGCAGGCACATTAGCAACATTTAAGAGGCATCTGGATGGGTACATGAATAGAAAGGGAATAGAGGGATATGGGCCAAGTAAGTACAGAAGGCTTTTTTTAGTTCAGTTAGGGCATCGTTTTATGCAACGTTTTGCGTGCCACTTTAACACATATAGTAGACTGGATTGCCATCTCAATACATAGATGTACGATGAAGATTATGGCAAAATCTACATGGGAAATGCGCGATGCAGTGGCTAACCATGCACCTCCGAGCCTTCAACTCAGATTGCCTGTTGGATATAGTCTCCACACTTAGACAGCTGTAACCCTCGGAAAGAGAACGAGATTGTGCCGTTCCAGTCTATTTTCTGGAGAGTGATTGACCACAGCACGAAACAACCCTGAAATCATCTGTAATTGAGCAGACTGACTCAGTTGCTTTGACACGATGCGGACGTTAGCCGACAAATACAGTGGGAAGCATGGAAAAGCAAGCTATTACTTTAATGGGGAGAATCCTGCAGGATGCTGCGGTACAGGGATCAGAGGATCCTCGTAGTTATATCAGAAAAAGTTCGCATGCAGGTATAACAACTAATTAGAGAGGCCAGTAGAATGTTAACTTTTATCACAAGAGGGATGGGATATAGAAATTAAGTTTAAGTTTATTTATTAGTGTCACAAGTAAGGCTTACATTAACACTGCAATGAAGTTACTGTGAAAATCTCCTAGTCGCCACACTCTGGCACCTGCTCAGATGCACTGAGGGAGAATTTAGCATGGCCAGTGCACCTAACCAGCACATCTTTCAGACTGTGGGAGGAAACCAGAGTACCTGGAGGAAACCTACGCAGACACCGGGAGAACGTGCAGACTCCGCACAGACAGTGACCCAAGCTGGGAATCAAACCTGGGTCCCTGGCGCTGTGAGGCAGCAGTGCTAACCACTATGCCACCATGCTGCCCATATATAGATATGAAAATCTTTTCACAAGTGTACAGGGCATTGCGAGACCACACCTGGAAAATTGCATACAGTCTAATTTAAGGTGGGATTTACTTGCATTTGAGGCAGTTCAGAGAAGGTTCCACCAAGCTGCTTCCTGGGGCTGACGAGGTGGTTCTATGAGAAAGGATTGAGCCCATACTCATTGGAGTTTCGAAGAATGAGGGATGATCTCATTGAAACAGAACAAGAATCTGAAGGGGCTTGGCAGGATAGCTGCTGAGAGGATGTTTCCCCCTCATAGGGATTTTAGAACCAGAGGGCACAGTTTCAGAATAAGGGGTCTCCCATTTAAGACTGAGGGTCACTAACCTTTGGAGTTCTCTTCGCCCAAGATCAGTGAAGGGTGGGTCCATGAACATATCCAAAGGAAAGTGAAATTGAGGTCACAGTCAGAATAGCCATGAGGAAGCACGTTCAATGAGCCAAATGGCTTACACCTCACGGTTCTTTTTTCCTAACTTATTTCATGGAATGTGGGATGCCCATCCCTTATTGCCCTTGAGATGCCCTTAATTGCATTTAAAATCCATTGCTGTGGATCTGGAGTCATCTGGAGGCTAGACCAGGTAAGGACAGGAGGCTTCCTTCCCAAAAGGGGCATTACTGAACAATGTGAATGAACAACAATGGTTTCATGCTTATCATTAGACTATTAATTCCAGATTTTTATTCAATTCAAATTTCACCATCTACCACAGTGGGATTTGAACCCAGGTCACCAGAAAATTACCCTGGCTCTCTGGATTACTAGTTCAATGACAGTAGTATAGCACTCCACTATTGCTTTCCTTTCATTCTTATGAATGAGTTTGTATGGAGATCCATTGTACAATATTGTAAAGGAGGTTTCCATGCAAGTAATAGAGAAATTTCACACAAACCTAGTAACTGTGCATATGTTAATAACTATACAGGGTAATTTCAAGACCACGAGAATGATCTGGGATATAAGTTATCGGATCAGAACTAAATAAAATTTGCTATAATAAAGTGAAGGAATCTACATTGTAGGTCTAGTTTTTTGTTATTTATTGTTCTGGCAATTGCATAAAAATTCTACAGTAATCTATATTCAAGCATAAACTGCCTGCAATGGGATACATGTTCCTGCAGTTCTGGTTGAGAGCATTGGGTGGACATGGGGAAGATGTTTCCATTAGTAGGAGAGACTAGGATCCGAGAGCGCAGCCTCAGAGTAAAGGGACGACCCTTTAGAACCGAGATGAGGAGGAATTTCTTCAGCCAGAGGGTGGTGGATCTATGGACTTCATTGCCACAGGAGGCTGCAGAGGCCAGGTCATTGAGTGCATTTAAGACAGAGATAGATAGGTTCTTGATTGCTAAGGGATTCAAAGATTATGGGGAAAAGGCGGGAGAATGGGGTTGAGAAACTTATCAGCCATGATTGAACGGCAGAGCAGACCCGATGGGCTGAATGGCCTAATTCTCCTATATCTTATGGTCTTATGGGTGATCTGAATGCAGCAAATACAAGCCATTGATTGGCAGGAACACTTTTTGATAAGAAATATTTTGTCCATGAATTGAAATGGATTCCTCACTGGGATCTGTTCCTCTCCACTCAATAATTCCAGGCAATTTAAAGTATTTGGGTGGAGGAACCTGATGAAGTACCCCATTGACCGATTTTGAGCGCTGCTTTAAGTTACTCATATAAAAACAGCTTTAATTGTCATGGCCTCAAGTGCTCAGTCTCCAAATGATATAAACAGTTGATGGTTTCTATCCTCACTATCTAGTTGGACTGTAGAATTTGAGCACACACTGCCATGGATTTGTGCCTCAACATATTTGATGGTGCCTATAAAAGTTTAGTGGTCTTGTTCACAACGTTTTTCCGCTGCGTTGCCATTGCCTAATTCCTTTTCTTGATGGATTTCCCCATTCTGCAGCAATATTTCCACGCCGGAGGAAATGGCCTCAAGAAGACGTTCTTGGAGAAGAGCCCAGACATGCAGTCGCTGAAATACGCACTTAGCCTCTACACACAAACCACCGATGCTCTGATTAAAAAGTTTATCAGCACTCAGTCTTTGCAAGGTAAGGAGTGACAGAATGAATGTTAAGTTAGATTGCATTGTTAATAAGCTGGGAGGAAAAGGCTTTTTGTGACACATTTTACCCAACGTTAGGTGCTGTTTTGTCCTTTATGTTGGTGCCTGTATTTCGCATTAACTTAAATTTTTATAGAAACTAGAAGCAGAAGTAGGCCATTCGGCCCTGCTCTGTCACTCATTTTGATCATGGCTGATCATCAAATTCAATATTCTGATCCCCCCCCCCACCCTTGCCCCCATATCATAGAATCCCTATAGTGCAGAAGGAGGCCATTTGGCCCATCAAGTCTGCACTGACAGCAATCCCACCCAGGTCCTATCCCCGTAACTCCACATATTTACCCCGCTAATCCCTCTAACCTTCCCATCCTGGGACACTAAGGGGCAATTTAGCAAGGCCAATCAACCTAACCTTTGGACTGTGGGAGGAAACTGGAGCACCCAGAGGAAACCCACGCAGACACGAGGAGAATGTGCAAACTCCACACAGAAAGTGACCCAAGCCAAGGATTGAACCCAGGTCCCTGGTGCTGTGAGGCAGCAGTGCTAACCACTGTGCTGCCTCATATCCCTTGATCCCTTTAGCCCCAAGTGCTATATCTAATTTCTTCTTGAAATCAGACAACGTTTTGCCTCAACTACTCTCTGTGGTAGTGAATTCCACATATTCACCACTCTCTGGGTGAAGAAATTTCTCCTCACCTCAGTTCTAAAATGTTTACCCCTTATTCTCAAACTATGACCCCTAGTTCTGGACTCCCCCACCATCGGGACCATTCTTTCTGAATCTACCCTATCTAACCCTGTTAGAATTTTGTATGTTTCTGTGAGATCCCCTCTCATTCTTCTAAACTCCAGTGAATATAATCCTAACCGACTTAGTCCCTCTTCATATGACAGATCTGCCATCTCAGGAATCAGCCTGGTAAACCTTCGCTGCACTCCCTCTATAGCAAGACATCTTTCCTCAGATAAGGACACCAAAACTGCACACAATACTCCGGGTGTGGCCTCACCAACACTCTATACAATTGCAGCAAAACATCCCCTATCCCTATACTCAAATCCTTTTCTATGAAGGCCAACATACCATTTGACTTCTTTACTGTCTGTTGTACCTGCGCACTTACTTTCAACGACTAATGCACGAGGACACCAAGGTCTCGCTGAGAATCCACCTCTCTCAATTTACACCCATTCAAGTAATAACTTTTATAATGCCTTTCATGACCACAGAACACCCCAAAGCTCTTTACAGCTAATGAAGCACTTGTGAAATGTACTCACTGTAGGAAACATAGTAACCAATTTTGCCTAAACGAGCTCCCACCAACAGCAATGTGGTAACCAAGGGATGGTAATGGCTTTGTGGTATTATTGCTAGACTATTAATCCAGAAACTCAGCTAATGTTCTGGGGACCTGCGTTCGAATCCCGCCACGGCAGATGGTGGCATTTGAATTCAATAAAAAAAATCTGGAATTAAGAATCTACTGATGGCCACGAAATCATTGTCGATTGTTGGAAAAACCCATCTGGTTCATTAATGTGCTTTAGGGAAAGAAATCTGCCGTCCTTATCTGGTCTGGCCTACATGTGACCCGGAGCCACAGCAATGTGGTTGACTCTCAACTGCCCTCTGAACGAAGGGATGGGCTATAAATGCTGGCCAGTCAGTGACACCCATGTCCCACAAGTGAATAAAAAAACACTACCAAATAATTTGTTTTTATGATATTGCGTGAGGCTAAATAAAAGCCGGGACACCAGGTTCAATCCCCTATCCTTCTTTGAATGCCGTCACGAGACCTTTTACAGCCACCTGGTAGAAATACTAGCCAGGGCTCGGTTTAATGCCCTATACAAAAGATGGCAGCCCCCAGTGGGATTGCAATCCCTAGGTTTTGCACTCGAGTGTCAGCCTTGATTTGTGCGCTCAAATCTCTGGAGTGGGTCAAACCTACAATCTCTTGACTCGAGTACTCCCATCGAACCTTTGTTGACAGAAAATCAAATAACTTGAAGAATGCCCCACAGACAAAACACAAGAGACCGTGGTCATTTTATATTGTGGTTTCAGAAAAACAAATCCACCTGATAGTTTTCAGTTTTATTTCAATGTTGCTATATGTGATATGTTTAAGAATGTGTATGATGTTGTTGGAAGCAACAACATGCAGCATTATAGAATTTTTAAACACAATGATCATGAAATTTCTGCATTGTTGATCCCATTAAGAAACAAACAGTTGGCCTGACTTTCCCGAAGATGTATTGCTGGTATATTTTCATTGGGGAAGGAGGACAGGATTTCTTGCATGTGGTGCTTCTCCAACAGTACGATCTCGACTTCTGACAGCGTCCAGCGGAAAGGGTGAGGGTTAGATTGCCGAACGCAAGGTAGTCCCCTCGCCCCTGGAAGAACACTCTGGAAGAGTGCCCATACATCCATACTCCACCTTCTGGTTTGCTGTCATTACACTGATGCAGTGCCTTCCAGGTCCAGAAACTTTGGAGTCATGAGGTCAATGTGCTCAGGTGCCTCATCTAAATAGCTGTTGGGAGGGACAGAGTGGAAGTCAGGTGTCTCCTTTGGGAAAGGTTGGGGAATTTAAGAAAAGAAAAGTTTTCAGCACCTACAATCAGTTTATGGCAAACACAAGGGGAAGTGCAGGACTTTAATATGATCAAAGTGCAGGACTGGTAACATCTGTGGAGAGAGAAAGAGTTAATGGGCGGAATTTTACTGACACATCCGCCCGAGGTTCATACGGTCCCACCTGAGGCCAACGGAGAATGCTGTTCTCCGAGCCTCGCCCGTCCCCGGAATCGGGGCAGACGTGCCAGTAAAATTCCGGCCAATGTTTCGAATCAAATATGATTTCTTCAGAGCTGGCATCGGCTTTGACCTGTTCTTGAGTGGCTGCAGATCCGGGGGAAAGCTGGCGACAGATCACTTTTGTGAGGGAGAAAGTATTTGTGACAAAGAATGATAATACTCGGCACTCTCATCCTTTCCAGTGTCATCAGTGAGTGTGTCACTGATGCCATTCCTATTTCATGGGGAAAAAAAAAACCCAACTTGAAGTTTTTGCTCAGAATTTTCTGGCCGTCCACACCCTGCCACAGCTGCAAATAAGGACGGGGAATTTGGTGCTCGGCCAAATCTCCATTCCCCACGGTGGGACCAGCAAATCCCGCTGGCACAAACAGCTGGAGAGTTCCAGCCGTCGCCAGTGAAGTATCATTACTAATGGTTTTTAATTTGTACTTGAATTCTTGATTCGAATGTAATTGTGAAACATCTTCTGCATTACTTGAACAAGCAGACACATTAAATAAGATTGTAAATATGGCAATTTACTGAATGATGAACATTTCAGCTGATAATGCTGTAGAAATTATTCTGCTACTCGATTTCATAAATCTTTCTATCCCCTTGATGCTTTTGCACTGAAGTAAATTTAGCCCGTACAGGATGGTGCCATAGTCCATATTGTGGAGCACAATATTTTGCAGCTTAACAATTGCTCTGAATTGTAATTGTTCATGTTTGTGTCCCCAGTCCATTCATTATGAAAGTGAAAGGTAAAACAGCAACATAAATCATGTTGCTGCTGTGATGCATTCACTAGTAGAAATGAAATGTATCCCTAATCCACTCAAATTGCTTTCAGGGTTTTACACATCCAGATATTATTCTTGTTAACTATATGCAGAAAATTTTGAATGCCGTGAAGAAGGAATGTTTTATTGAGTTTTGTTTTACATTTTAATATTTCTTGATTTGATTTACTATGCTCGCATGTATTAGTATACAGTGAAAAGTATTGTTTCTTGCACGCTGTACAGACAAAGCATACCGTACACACAGAGAAGGAAAGGAGAGATTACAGAATGCAGTGTTATAATCATAGTTAGGGTGTAGAGAAAGATCAACTTAATATGAGTTAGGTCCATTCAAAAGTCTGATGGCAGCCGGGAAGAAGCTATTCTTGAGTCGGTTGGTACGTGGAAATGCTGCTGATATTAAAATTTATTAAAGTTATAATCTTACTGTTAAACACGTGACAAGTGTCTTTGGAGTATATGACATACGATTCTGGCATTAGCCATCAGGGTTTTTTAAAAAATGCTGACGATAAATTGCAACATAAAAATGTTTGATCAGATTCTCTTTTGTGGAGGAAAAACATCAAAGGCGCTCTGATCTCTTCCTGAATTTGTTGCACATTTATGAACATTTGGGGATTTAAGGGAGGCCACATAAGAATTGGAATTTAAGACAAAGTCAATCACTTTTTCAACATCCCATGAAATTTTTGGTGAGTTACACCAATATTATAAATGCTGAATATGATAAAATTACAAATGTCTTGAGGGAAAGAATGACTGGGGTGACGAAGTCTCTTGAGTAGAGTGTTTTTATGGTATGGCCCACGTGTTGTTTGGTAGGATACCCGCAGTTGTACAATCCTCCTGAGTTCTTCAGTTTGGCAGATGCCAGTCTTCAGCCAATGCAACTCACTCCACATGATAACAAGACATGGCGCAGGAGGCTCAGGGGTGATCTTATAGATGTCTATAAAATAATGAGGGGCATAGATCAGCTAGATAGTCAACATCCTTTCCCAAAGGTAGGCGAGGCTAAAACTAGAGGACATAGGTTTAAGGTGAGGGGGGAGAGATACAAAAGGGTCCAGAGGGGCAGATGTTTCATTCAGAGGATGGTGAATGTCTAGAACGAGCTGCCAGAGGTAGAAGTAGAGGCGGGTACAATTACAGTTGAAGTCTTGAGTTCCTTGGCTAATTTTGCTTGTTTGCCATTTGGAGTGTTCCTGATGAACCACCACAACTGGTAGAAAGAACTGGTGCAAATAAAACTGGTGCAATTTTATAACTTGTCGACTGATTCTAAAGGTACAAGTTGTGGTGAACCATCGTTGGTTCCCACCAGGTAGTACTGAGCCAGGGTCTGGCCAGTACTATGAGTCTGTATATATGTTGCTGTTGGGGTTAGGGTTGGGTTGTTCTACATGTTACTGTTGGGGTTAGGGTTGGGCTGTTCTACCTGTATTATAGTTATTATGGTACATCCCAGTCGGGCTCCGCCTCCTGGGAGAGGTATAAAGGTCACTGCTCTGTCTGGGACCCCTCAGTCTGGGATCGTGTATTATATATGGTAGCTCTATTGTAGTAGTCAATAAAAGCCTTTATTTCCTCGAGCATCTCTAGCCTCGTGAGTTATATCGCGCATCACAAGTACAATACAAATTTGTTGTAGCACATTTTCTTTTTACATACATACTTGCCCCTGAACATCAGACCACGGGAAAGCATCCCAACTGGCGGCAGCTCTGTGACAAAGCGCAGCAAATGTCACAGAACCTCGGGTAGCAGTGTCCGGGAAAATCAGCACACACAGTAAAATAAATATTATACTACCACACTAAGTAGGATGCAAATTATGTTTTATTACAACACTACTTGGGCTTAGATTAATTTTGTAATGCCGACTTAAAGCTTGCATCAAAAACATTTGCTCGTAAACTGCTTAAACAAAAAAAAGCAGAGGTTAGATAACAAGCATTTACAGAAATCTGTAAAGCAATGATATTGTTGATTTTACATCTGAACACCAAAGAACAAACAGTGCAATGAGAATTGATACACAGGTTCGTCCCCTTGTGGAAGCAGAATGGTTTATGGTACTGGAATCTGTAATCCAGATCCAACAGGGGGAAGAGGCTCACAAACATCCCTATCCCCAGCAATGGCGGAGATCAGCAAATGAGTGCAAAGGATAAGAATCATAGAATCCCTACAGTGCAGAAGGAGGCCATTTGGCCCATCGAGTCTGCACCGAACACAATTCCACCCAGACCCTATTTCCGTAACCCTTCATATTTACCCTGCTAATCCCCCTGACACTAGAGTCAATTCAGCATGGCCAATCAACCTAACCCGCACATCTTTGGACTAAGGCTGAAGCATTTGCAACTATCTTCCACTGCAATCCATCTTTGTTTCCTCCTGATTCTTCAGTTTGGCAGATGCCAGTCTTCAGCCAATGCAACTCACTCCACATGATAACAAGACATGGCTTAGGGGTGATCTTATAGATGTCTATAAAATAATAAGGGGCATAGATCAGTTAGATAGTCAACATATTTTCCCAAGGGGAGGGGAGTCTAAAACTAGAGGGCATAGATTTAAGGTGAGAGGGGAGAGATACAGAAGGGTCCAGAGGGACACATTTTTCACACACACGGTGGTGAGTGTCTGGAACGAGCTGCCAGAGGTAGTAGTAGAGGCGGGTACAATTTTGTCTTTTAAAAAGCATTTAGACAATTACATGGGTAAGATGGGTATAAAGGGATATGGGCCAAATGCAGGCAATTGGGACTAGCTTAGTGGTTTAAAAAAAAAGGATGTAAATGTCAATGCTGTAAATCTCTATGACCCTATGACTCTATGGCTGAAGGCACAGCATGTGGCAAAGGCTATGGACCACAACAATATCCTGGCTGTAGTGTTGAAGTCTTGTGCTCCAGATCTAGTCTCACTCCTAGTCAAGCTGTTCCAGTACAGTTACAACACTGGCATCTATCTGACAATGCGGAAATTTGCCCCAAGTACGCCCTGTCCACAAAAAGAAGGACAAATTGAATCCATTCCATTAATGCCCAAAGAGACTACTGTCAGTCATCAGCAAAGTAATGGAAAGTGTGATTGACAGAGCTATTAAGCAGCACTTACACAGCAATAACCTGTTCAGCAATGTTCAGTTTGGCTTTCACTAGGATTACACAACTACAGACTTCATTACAGCCTTGGACCAGCAGGGCCAAATGAGCTGAATTCAAGGTCCGAGGTGAGAGTGAGCGTCCTTGACATGGAGACAGCATTTAACCAAGTGTGGCATCAAGGAGCCCTGGCAAAACTGAAATCGGTGAGAATTAAGGGGAAAATATTTTACTGATTGGAGTGGAGCTATACCTAGCACAAATATGATTGTGTTTGTTGGAGAACCATCCTCTCACACCAGGACAGCGCTGCAGGATTTCTTTGACAGTGTTCTAGGTTTAACCATTCCTGGCTGCTTCATTAATAACTTTCCCTCCATCATAAGGTCAGAAGTGGGGAGGTTCACTGATTGGTGCAGATATTAAACCCAACCGTGCTGGCATGGAGCAAGACTTGGACAGCTTTAGAGCTTGGACTGATAAGTGGCAAGTAATGTTTAAGCCACTCAAGTGTCGGGCAATGAGTGTCTCCAACAAGAAGACTCTAGCCATCTGTCATTGACATTCAATGGCCTTACCATCACTGCAATCCCCACCATCAACATCCTGGGGGCGACCATTGGTCATCAACTTGACTGGATCAGCCATGTAACTAGTGATTACTGTGGCTAGAGGAAGGGGCTCTGCGGAGGTAACTCAACCCCTAGCTTCTTAAAGCCTTTCCACCATCCCTAAGTCACAATTCAGAGGTGTGATGAACATTCTTCACTTAAAATTTTAAAAAAGTTTAAAAAGTTTATTCATTAGTGTCACAAGTTACATTAATACCGCAATGAAGATACAGTGAAAGTCCACTAGTCGCCACACTCCAGTGCCTGTTCGGGTACACTGAGGGAAAATTTAGCATGGCCAATGCACCTAACCAGCACGTCTATGGGAGGAAGCCTGAGCACCTGGAGGAAACCCACGTGGACACAAGGAGAATGTGCAAACTCCACACAGACAGTGACCCAAGTCGGGAATCGAAAATGGGTCCCTGGCACTGTGAGGCAGCAGTGCTAACCACTGTGCCACCGTGCCACCCTTAACTCACTGACTGCACCTCCAACAGCACCCGGTAAACTTGATTGCATTTAGGACAAAGCTTTTTTGATCACCCCATCCACCAACTTAACCCTTCACCCCTCCTACCACTGACACACCACGATTGCAGTGTCCACCATTTATAAGATGCACTGCAACAACTCACCCAGCCTCCTGCAACCGCACCTTCCAAGCTTGTGGAAGAGCAAGGGCAACAGGGTGGCCGCTTCCACCTACAAGTTCTCCTCAATGCCAATCACCCTCTTGACTTTGGAAATATTTCATTGTTCCTTTATTGTCACTGAGTTAACCCACTGGAACTCCTTCCCTAACAGCCCTGTGGGTGCACCTACACCATCAAGGCTGCAGTGATACAGGAGGGTGACATCACCATCTGGAGGACAGTCACGGATGGGCACTAAATGCAGACCTTGCCAGCAAGCCCGACATCCCGTGAATATAAAAAAAATAAAATCTATAAGAGCAAAGTCATTAAATTACAAAATTTATAAAATTGTACCTCATATTGACTATGCTCAGCCTTGTTCTGCGATAGTTATTAAAATGCAAATTCTTTTGATTAATCATAATACCCAAAAAGAATACGCTTTCAAAAATCACTCGCTGCAAAATAGAGCCAGCAATTAAAAAAACAAGTGGGTTGTATCAAGGAGGTGTATTCTTTATTGTTTAAAATAAACCTGATTGGACCATTGTTCTCATCAAAAAATGTTGAAGGTGATTCCATATTGTAGTGAGTAATGAAATCTGACTTCTCAGCGTGATCCAAACACAATCACTAATGCAGAACAACACAGGCAACACTGGGCACCATATTGACCTGTCACTCGAAAACAGATGAGATTTATTGGAAACTCAGAAGTCTTAACTCATCTTTGCCACCTTCTGCAATCCCCAGAAGATTTTTATAAAATTGAAAACGCACTTCAGCCAAATGAATTGTTTTTTTTTTCTTTCCCTTACACCTAAACAGAAAGAGATCACAAAAAGAGTCAACAAGCGGTTACGCTTTTGAAACTGAACTGCTGGACCCCAATTCTCGCAGCTGAGCATCCAGCTCCACCTCGTGATGTTTTGATTGCATTACCTTGCCTAGAGGATTATTTCAATCTTCGATGTCCTCTGGTATTACTGAAGGACTTGTCAAGGGATAGCTTCTATCCGTCATTCAGTAAATTTCTAAATCTATATGCGATCTCCCATAACCTTCTGTTTTCCAGTCTCTATGGCGTGAGCTTCTCGAATCTCACCTCAGTGCTCCTCTTCATATATTTGTCCTTTTCGTTCAGTGTTCAGAACTGAGTTGTTGTTTCCCTTTCCACGCCTAGTGGTGAACAGGGCAGAATTCCATCTGTTCCCAAAGCGAATATTTTCCTGGAACAAGTCACCAGCCTGTCGCCAGGGTCTTATAGCTTGAGAGGCGCCACTCAGCATCAAGCGTGGCTGACCAGGAGTCTCTCCCACTCTTACTGCTTGCCATTGGCATGTTGGGAGGATTTGCAGCTTGATACTGAATCTGTTTGGCCAGGTTTTGAATGCACCTTCCTTGGCCATCAAGTCCTGGAGCGGGACTCAAACCCAGAGCTTCTGGCTCAGAGGCAGGGATGCCACCCAGACGCAAGACCTCCTTCAGAATTGAGTGTAGTACCCCAAAAATTGGAAGTAGAACAAATGAGAAGACATGGTCCATTTTTTCCTGTGATCTCATGAACACGCAAATTTACTCAGTGCATGCACTTTCATAGAATCCCTACAGTGCAGAGGGAGGCCATTCAGCCCATCGAGCCTGCACTGACAAAATCCCACCAGGCTCTGTCCCTGTAACCTCGCGTATTCACCCTGCTAATCACTCTGACACTAAGTGGCAATTTTGCATGACCAATCCACCTAACCTGCACGCCTTTGGACTGTGGGTGGAAACCGGAGCACCCGAAGGAAACCCACGCAGACATGGGGAGAACGTGCAAACTCACATCTAGGATTTTCCAACTTTCCTAACAATGCTCATAAATAAGATTACTTTTTGAAATGAAGGGTTAAGGCAGGCGTCTGCAAACAGCGACTCTCGAAGTATACGTGACTTATGTGGTTCCTGATCATGATCGATCAAACCCGATAATTAAATGGTTTGTTCCATTTTTAAAAAACTTTTATTCACATTGTACTTGTAAGAAAGTGTCATTCAATTAACATAATTCCATTTTCAAATGTTGTTGAAATGTGTTTGTTGTTTTTCATTGTTATTGACATTTGAGTAACAGCATTGCAACTCTTAACATATGGAGCGGGATTTTTTTATTTACTCATTTTACGGGATGTGGGCGTCGCTGGCTGGGCATCAGACATATTGAAACCTGTCTCTCTCATTGTGTCACAACAGCAATTACTTCTAATTCAAACATATTATTGCCCATTCTTCGTCATTTTGATGATGGAATCCCATCCTGGATGAATGCAACTCCAACAGCACTCGAGAGCTGCCCAACTGATTGACGCTTCATCCAGACCTTAAACATTCACTCCCCCTGCCACTGACACACACTCACCTGAAGAAGGGGCTTGGAGCTCCGAAAGCTTTGTGTGGCTTTTGCTACCAAATAAACCTGTTGGACTTTAACCTGGTGTTGTTAAACTTCTTACTGACACACACCAGCAGCGGTGTGTACCGTTTACAAGATCCATTGCAGAATTCAACAGGACTCCTTCAACAGCACCTTCCAACCCCATGACCATCACCACCTAGAAGGAGAAGGGCAGCAGATACATGCTAATATCACCACCTGCAAGTTCCCCTCCAAGCCCCACACCATCCTGACGTGGAATTACATCGCTGTTCCTTCACTATCACTGGGACAAAATCCTGGAACTCACTCCCTAACAGCACTGTGGGTGTACCTGGACCACATGGACTGCAGCGGTTCAAGAAGACAACTCATTACCATCTCCTCAAAGGCATTTAGGGATGGACAATAAATGCTGGCCTAGCCAACAACACCCACATCCCGTGAACAAATAAAAAAAGTTGTAACAGAGGGATACAAAGGTGAATAGCTGAAATTCGTCTACCTAACACTGTTGTGGAAGTGCTATCATCATAAGGACTGGAGCAATTCAATGAGAAGGTCCCCCAGCACCCAGTTGGGACAATTGTATTTGAGCCATGAGGACAACCCTGACACCATGCCCAATATCTGGAAAAGAATATCTGAGCTCTGTGTGCGAAGGAAATCTACGTCCAATGTGTGTAATTCATAGTGTCCTCTGTAAATTGCATACTCCTGCCACGCTGCGAATATCTGCTTCTGGTGTTGCCTCTGTTCTCTCTTCCTTATAGCAATCCAACTGATGGAAGTTGACATTTCCAAATGTGGCTCGACACTGCTCGTAAAGAATGGCAGAGGATTAGTGATTAACTGTTGATAAACGCCTTAAACAATTTCTATGGATAGTTTTCTCCCTCACAGTGGGGTTCAAGAAGATGTATCCAGAGGCATTAACCTTTGATTTGATTTATTATTGTCACATGGATTGCACGGTGGCACAGTGGTTAGCATATCACCCTCAAAGTGCCAGGGACCCAGGTTCAATTCCGGCCTTGGGTCACCTTCTATGTGGAGTTTGCACATTCTCCCCGAGTCTGTGTGGGATTCCTCTGGATGCTCCGGTTTCCTCCCACAGTCCAAAGATGTGTGGGTTAGGTTGATTGGCCATGGTAAATTGCCCTTTAGTGTCAGAGGGATTAGCAGAGTAAATATGAGGGGTTACGGGAATAGGAACTGGGTGGGGTTGTGGTCGGTGCAGACCCGATGGGCCGAATGGCCTCCTTCTACACTGTAGGGATTCTATGATTAATATGCAGTGAATACAGTTTCTTGCATGCTATGCAGACAAAGCATCCCGTTCATGGAGTACATAAGGTAGAAGGAAAGGAGGGGTGCAGAATGGAGTGTCACAGTCATAGCTAGGGCGTAGAGAAAGATCAATTTAAATCTTTTTTTTATTCATTCATGTGTTGATGGCTGGCCAGCATTTATTGATGTGGAGATGCCGGCGTTGGACTGGTGTAACCATCCCCGTACCTTTACCATGGCTAATCATCCTAACCCACACACCTTTGGACTGTGGGAGGAAACTGAAGCACTTGGAGCAAACCCACACAGATATGGGGAGAACGTGCAAACTCCACACAGGCAGGGACATGAGGCCTGAATTAAACCTGGGTCCATGGCGCTGTGAGGCAGCAGTGCTAACCACTGTGCCACCGTGCCTCTCTTTCCATTAAATAATGTGAAGCAGGGATATGTACTCAGCCTTGTTCTATTTGCACTCTTGGAAGTGGCTATGCTGGATGATACAACTGTTCAGTCAGGAATTTACTACTAATCTGTTGAGATTATGAACATCAAACAAGGTCTCAAAATGTATGACAAAAACACTTTGGATATTGATGTCTGCATTCTGAAAACAATCTTCAATTTATGATGGATGCTCTTCAAACTTTCCCTCAGCCCCTGAGGAACCATATATAGCATGGATGATCCATATCGACAGAGTCACATTAAATGCCAGCAAGAAGCTCACTTAGATATTTACCATCTAATGATGCAAGGATTGATGGGAAAATGATGGCTCACGCACAGGAAACAAACATGGCCTTTAGTCATCTGACCAAACAGGTATGAAGACTGCATGGTGTCAGGGTTGTCAATGACATGAAGACTTGTAAGGCGGCTGTCCCTCCTAATGATTATACAGATGTGAAACACAAATACTCCACAGAAGGTGCACTCACCAACTGTAATGCGTGTCAGTCTTGAGGCAAGACGTGAGTACGGGAAGAATGAAGAAAAGAGCTTGGATTTCTCGGCAGGGAGAACAGAAAGTGAGTGTTCCACTCGTTCCCGCACCCACCGCCTCGGCTCGTCCAATCAAGCATTAGGTGGCCAATTAATGGCCGTCCAGCAGGAAAGCAGCTAATTAGAGGTTCGAAGGGGGACTCCACACCCAATCAGGAGGCAAGTCTGGATGTCAAGTGGCAGTAGGGTTATGGCGCATTCAGGAAGTCAATGACAGCTACAGATTTATAGGTAGATAGATTTACCGAGCCCGTGGCTCTGCCGAAGGGTCATCCAGACTCGAATCGTTGGTTCTATTCTCTCTCCACAGATGCTGTCAGACCTGCTGAGATTTTCCAGCATTTTCTATTTTTGTTGCAGATTTATAGGTGCCCTGCTCTCTGAATCTCTCTTTAGTTTCTATTGAAGGCTCAGAAAAAGATTTTTTTTAAAAATGTGTTAGAAAAAACATGTGAAATTGGTCACCTTCACCGGTGGAATTCAGCCATGCTCCCAGTGACAGACCTTCTCTTCAGCACTTGTGGCCACCTCGTCATTGCTGCTGTAAAACACAGTCAAACTTTTTCTCGTACCTGCCCAGAGATTGTAGCAGGTGACGAAAAATTACAGATATTCCAGTTGTTAAAGAGCTCAGTGATTTGTTAATTAGTCATTTCAAAATGGTGGCTGGGCTGCTGACTTCCATGCTCGCTCTCACCTTCTGTTACCTGGGAGACTGGCATGTTGATGTTGTATTTCCAACACAACAACATCACACCCTTTTTAATGTTCGCTCAGGGGACCCTCCGCCTGATTGTGGACGTCAAACCCAACCCATGGTTACGTGAAGGTTGTGGTCAGTGGTGGTTGTCTCAGCCTGCATAGTGATCGGCATAGAAATCTACCATGAATTTATGCTTATGTTGGAGGGTTTTACTAAAGATTGAACCTTCACACCAGAGTGGAGCGTAATAAGACAAATTTGTTCAAACTTTTACCACATGCACCTGGGTGACGCCTTCCAAGACAAGCTCGGAGTCACTCTGTCATTTACAGCTCAACGGTGACACAGTGGTTAGCACTGCTGCCTCACGGCGTCAGGGACCTGGGTTCGATTCCCAGCTTGGGTCACTGTCTGTGCGGAGTCTGCACGTTCTCCCCGTGTCTGCGTGGGTTTCCTCCGGGTGCTCCGGTTTCCTCCCACAGTCCAAAGATGTGCGGGTTAGGTGGATTGGCCATGCTAAATTGCCCCTTAGTGTTAGGGGGACTAGCTCGGGTAAATGCATAGGGTTACGAGAATAGGGTCTGGGTGGGATTGTGGTTGGTGTAGACTCGATGGGCCGAATGGCCTCCTTCTGCACTGTAGGATTCTATGATTTCAAAGCAATAGATTTATACATTTTCATTTTATAGTGGTTACCTGTAACATTACTTCAGTGTAAACCGTGTATCAATCAAGCGTCACTCCTTCCCATTTTCTCCGTGTTGCAAACTAGGTCAAACTTAGGTCTTGGTTTTGTGTCTTGTCACTAGGCCTTGTAGTCTCTGTGCTTTTATTCCACCATCTGTGGTTTGGTCAGAATTTTGGCTTTTGTGTTAATGTTAAAGCCTGTCTGTCTGATCCTCTAGTCATCATACCGTGAGGTTGTCTGGAGCTATAACGTGGGTCCTTGATCTCGGTCACTGCTAACGGTTCTCTTTCATGAGCATGCAATTAAATTACTGAAGCTGCACTAGCTTAAAGTTTACTTATTAGTATCACAAGTCGGCTTACATTAACACTGCAACGAAGTTACTGTGAAAATCCCCCAGCTGCCACACTCTGGCACCTGTTCAGGTACACTGAGGGAGAATTTAGCATGGCCAACGCATCTAACCAGCATGCCTTTCGGACTGTGGGAGGAAACCCACCGGACACGGAGGGAACATGCAGACTCCGCACAGACAGTCACCCGAGGCTGGAATTGAACCCACGTCCCTGGCGCTGTGAGGCAGCAGTGCTAACCACTGTGCCACCGTGCCATCCTTAACTCAACAACTGCAGCTCCAACAACAATCAGTAAACTTGATTGCATTCAGGACAAAGCCTTTTTTGATCACCCCATCCATCAACTTAACCCTTCATCCCTCCTACCACTGACACACCGAGATTGCTGTGTCTACCACTTATATTTTTATTCCATTTATGAATTTATCTCACAGCATTGCTCAGTACCACTGTGACACATTTATAATGGAAATAGATCGAGTATTATAAAATAGTACACACACAAATGTTATTAATTCTAATGAAGTCCCTAATTAATAAAGTGCATTTTCAAATGTTGATTGTTTCAGAGGGTCACTGTTTAAATTCATCATAAATAACAAAGCAAAGTTGTAAAATTTAATTAATAATTTATTGATCTTAAGAATAACTTGCTGAATGCTAAGATTTAATGAACAAATTAACTGTGAAAGAGATTAGGTGACTTAGTCTGGTGGGAATCAAAGAATCCTACAGTGCAGAAGGAGGCCATTCGGCCTATCAAGTCTGCACTGACCACAATCCCACCCAGGCCCTATTTCCATAACCCCACATATTTACCCTGTTAATCCCGACACTAGGATCAATTTAACATGGCCAATCAACCTAACCTGCACATCTTTGGACTGTGGGGGGGAAACTGGAGCATCCGGAGGGAACCCACGCAAACATGGGGAGAACGTACGGATTCCGCACAGACAGTGAACTGAGCCGGGAATCGAACCCGGGTCCCTGGCGCTGTGAGGCAGCAGTGCTAACAACTGTGCCACCGTGCTGCCCACTCCTGGGTCGGATTCCAGAATGCTCTTCATAGAAAGGTTAAAGGTGGTGAATTATGTAAGTGTGTAAGCAGAGTTAATTGTCTTCATAATTTCACAGATGCAAAGTATTGAACTGTGAGGAAATGGATGATGGTGAAGGTTGTGAACAATGTGTTGTTGTAGCAGAGTCTGGTGCCAGAGGATGAGAGGAATCAGGGTCACAGCTCACTCGGATCATTCAAGATGGCGCCTGAGCGAGGTGACTTCTTGTGAGCTGTCCCACTAATTCTTTCTTTTACTCTCATTTTATGCTTTTAAAACTGTACTAACACTACAATCTACACCCTCTCCTTTCCTTCTCCCCTATGTACTCTATGAATGGTATGCATTGTATAGTGCGCAAGAAACAATATGCGTAACAATAATAAATCAAAGCAAAGCTGTAGTTTTGCAATGTGAATACTTTGAACAATGTGTTAGAGTGGAATATATAAGAGCGAAGGGCAGATAAAGGCATCCTGCTGCATCCAGCCTACTCCGCATAATTCTGATACCTGCATTCCCCCCCCCCCCCCCCCCGCCATGGCATATTTTCTGGTGGTGGAGGAAGCAGCCCGTCATTGGCCGGTAGATCCCGCTGATGTCTACAGGGTTTTGCGTGCCTTGCACCCTCCACCCCCGGGGAACACACTGTGGTTGAGGGGGAGTGCCGTTGGCAGGACTGGAAGATTCTGCTGGCGCAATTGACTGGAAAATTTTGGCACTTCTGTACAGCATGGGTCACTGTCTGTGCGGAGTTTGCACGTTCTCCCCGTGTCTGCGTGGGTTTCCTCCGGGTGTTTCGGTTTCCTCCCACATTCAGAAAGACATGCTGGTTAGGTGCATTGACCATGCTAAATTCTCCCTCAGTGTACCCGAACAGGCACTGGAGTGTGGTTAGGGGATTTTCACAGTAACTTCATTGCAGTGTCCATGTAAGCCTAATTGTGACACTAATAAATAGACTTTAAAAAATATTCAATTTATCTATTCTTACAAAAATGAATAACCTCACATTTCCCTGCGTTGTGCTCAATCTGCCAGTCTCTTATTCATTCATTTAATATATTTATATCTCTTTTGTAGACTGTGTGCTCGTCAAAGCTTACATTCTACCGAGCTTTGTATTGTCAGCAAACTCAGATGCATGATACTCTTAAAGCTTTTAAAGTTTATTTATTAGTGTCACAAGCAAGGCTTAAATTAACGCTGCAATGAAGTTACTGTGAAATTCCCCTAGTCACCACATTCCAGCGCCTGTTCGGGTGCACTGAGGGAGAATTTAGCATGGCCAATGCACCTAACCAGCACGTCTTTCGCACTGTGGGAGGAAACCGGAGCACCCAGAGGAAACCCACGCAGACAGTGACCCAAGCCCGGAATCAAACCAGCATCCCTGACACGGTGAGGCAGCAGTGCTAACCACTGTGCCACCGTACTCGGTCATCTAAACATTAATAAAGATTAAAGGGAAACTTGCATTTATGTAGCAATATAGATTTTCAGCATTTGCAGTTCTGTTTTGCTGTTTATCTCTGAGTACCTCACACATGAGAACAACATGTTTTAATGAATTCAACACTGCTCATCTTGCACCAGGATAACATGAAAGCATTTTGATCCAAGATGTTAGGTGTGACTGTCTGATAAATAATGTAGAGTCATCCTGGTGTGTGTGGATGTGAAATCACAGCTATCTCACGCTTACAACTAGACCTCCGAGAGCAAAGAGTTTCTGCAAAAAAAAACTAGATAGACGTCACCAAGAAGTGATGTAGATATCTGTGGGACATCTGCCTGCTTACCCCAAAATTAATTCTGCCCTAAATATCTTAGACCATTCACGTGAATGACCCCCAGCTGTTTTAAGATGTTTGAGAGGCGACAGTTCTTGCCCATATGGGTGGCACGGTGTCACAGTGATTAACACTGCAGCCTCACAATGCCAAAGACTCGGGTTCAATTCCGGCCTTGAGTGACTGTGTGGAGTTTGCACGTTCTCCCCATGTCTGCGTGGGTTTCCTCCAGGTGCCCCGGGACCCTCGCACAGTCCAAAGATGTGGAGGTTAGGGTAGATTGACCATGCCAAATTGCCCCTTGGTGTCCCAAAATGTGTAGGTTTAGTGAATTGGCCATGATAAATTGGCCATTAGTGTCCCAAGATGAGCAGGTGAGGGAGATGATGCATGGTAAATGTGTGGGGTTACGGAGATAGGGTCTGGGTAAGATGCTCTGTTGGAGAATCGGTACTGACTCAATGGGCTGAATGACCTCTCCCTGCACTGAAGGGATTCTATGATATCCAATTTTGTTTGGAAGGCTCCATTTTTGCCTGACACACAACCAATATAGGAACGTTTCAGTATTGGGATAAGGTTTTCATTATGTTGTATATGCTTCAGGAATTCAGTGCTCATTATTAATACCAAATTCAGTGTCATACAAAGCCCACATCCATCCATCCATCTAAATAATGTAGTCATCCTGGTGTGTGTGGATATGAAATCGCAGCTTCTCACGCTTACAACTAAACCTTCGAGAGCAAAGAGTTTCTGCAAAAAACAAAAACTGGATCGACGTCATTCAGCCCATTAAATTTTCAATCCCAGAGGCTGATTGACAGTAATTAACAATTATCACATTGTTATAACTGTACCTGTTTTACGAATAACTTAAATATATGCAAGAGGTTCAGTTTCCATGTACTGATAAATACAGTAACTTCACACCATTAAAAGCTTGTCATTGGTGAGATAGACAATGAAATGCTGTCTTTTCAAACGTAATGGCAAAGCACTTTACAGCAGAACTCAGACTGGAAATTTTGAATGTTCTCATCTGACCTCACATCACATGAAAATACTGTGCTTTTCAGGACCTCAGGATGTCATAGAAATCATAGAATCCCTGCAGTGCAACAGGAGGCCATTCGGCCCATCGAGTTTGCACCGACCACAATTCCATCTAGACCCTATTCCCGTAACCCCACATATTTATCCTGTTAGTCCCCCTGACACTAAGGGGCAATTTAGCATGGCCAATCCACCTAACCCACGCACCTTTGGAGTGTGGGAGGAAACTGGAGCAACCGAAGGAAACCCACGCAGACACGGGGAGAACGTGCAAACTCCACACAGACAGTGACCCAAGGCCGGAATCGAACCCAGGTTCATGGCACTGTGAGGCAACAGTGCTAACCACTGTGCCACCGTGCCACCCTGAAGACGTCCTCAAGGTGTTTTACAGCCAATAACTTGTTGTCACTGTTATAGAATCAACAGGGAAGATGCTAGCTCTAAAACACCACAACATACTGTAAAAACATAAAAACACATGTCGTAGAAGCAGTGCGAGTGTGGTTGCATCTTCTTTTAACATTATAGCAGAAAAACAGCAAGCTATATCCAAGCACACGCACACAGTGACTGAATTGCAGACAATTTCACTGAATTTTGCTGGAGCACAGAAGGAGCTCATTTGGCCGGTTGTGTTCCTACCAGCTGTGTGGATGAGCAATTGACCAGGTGATCCTGTCTTCTTTCCCAGCACTGCACATTCCCCCTGTTCAGATAATAATCTAATTCCCTTTCGAACGCCTCAATTCAGCCTGCCACTGTGCTCTGCTCACGGAGCTCCAACTCCACTCTGTAATTCCTAATACTTGAAAAGAACTGTGGAACAGCGAGCTCTCTGTAACTGGTAGAAATCGAATATCATTCAGTGTATTAGAACGCGTTTAAAACAAATACCCCTACCCAAGTGCTACAGTGGAAGATTATATATCGCATGAGCTTCGCATCTTGAGTGTTGTCAATTCATTTGCAAGATCACAAGGAGATTAATGGCACACCATTGCTTAAAGATTGGTTCTAACCTGGTCTTTTCATGCTCTAATCAGACTAAGGAGATTAATTCATGAAGCTGGAATAACAGTTTAGCCATTTCAATTCACAGCTGAGGATTTAAGATCGGACTAGACAAGGTGTGGGGAATAACAAAGCCAGATCTCTCACCCACTTTCCAAATCATTGACTTTGATTTTGCCAAGTGTGAGAATTTTCCACCTGGATATTTTAATAAAGTCACAGTGGCGTCTTTTCAATAACCATTTTCTGTCGTTTCCCCCATCCACGCTACCCCATTTTGTTGCCCAACCCCAAATGCCCTTGAACTGAGTGACTTGCTCGGCCATTTCAGAGGGCAGTTAAGAGTTAACCACATTGTTGTGGCTCCGGAGTCACATGTCGGCCAGACCAGGTAAGGACGGCAGATTTCCTTCCCTAAAGGACATTCGTGAACCAGATGGGTTTTTCTGACAATCGGCAATGGTTTCATGGTCATCAGTAGATTCTTAATTCCAGATTTTTTTTTATTGAATTCAAATTCCACCATCTGCCGTGGCAGGATTTGAACCCGGGTCCCCAAAACATTCGCTGAGTCTCTGGATTAATAGTCTAGCGATAATACCACTAAGCCATTACCTCCCCAACTAACTCCCAATCCATTGCCCAACCAAATTAAAATGGATTGTTTGGCCGAGGGCTGATTTCAAAAGTGGTCTTCGAGATCCCTCTCTGAGATTGCCAAATGCATTTTGAGGCCGTTTCTGGACTTTTTTTTGTTCTTTTAGTAAGAGGAGGTTTTTTATTTAGGTGGTCAGCTGACAAACCTCGTGCAAGTGTCTTACAGATTGACGTTGACATACTGAACAGTGTCCGAGAAGCTATGCTTGCACTGATTGCAATTCACCGAGGAAGTTGTGTCTGAACAGTACCCCACACACACACTGTAAAGGACAGCTCATCCCCAGGCACAGACCTGCCAATAGCTGTGCAGAACAGGACAGCCCTTAAATTCTTTGCCTTCAGCTTCCTCCAAAGTGCCAGTGGCCACGTTACCCACATTAATCATAGCACAATGTTCAAACAAGTGACAAGTTTCTTACTTGAAGCTCAAGCAAGTGGTTTCCTCCACTTCCCAGTCGGTAACAGGTGGCTGGGCGGGCTGTGTAACTGTACAAGGTGGTCATATTTCCAGAGGTCCTGGAGAACTGGACGGCACGCTGGCAAAGTGGTTAGCACTGCCGCCTCACGGCACCAGGGACCCGGGTTCAATTCCCAGCTTGGGTTATGTCTGTGTGGAGTTTGCATGTTCTCCCCGTGTCTGCATGGATTTCCTCCGGGTGCTCCGGTTTCCTCCCATAGTCCGAAAGGCGTGCTGGTTAGGTGCATCAGTGTGATGACTTCAGCCAGGCTAATGAGGTTGGCTTGCTAGAGTATGAACTACCTGATGAGTCCTAATTAATGGTTAAATCAGGGTGCTTCATGCTCTCTATTTAAAGCAGGTGTGTCAGACTCCCAGCCTGCATTCAGCAGGGAGCAATTGGAGAGCTGGCTGTGTACAGATGTATGGTGTAAATAAAGTAAGTTGGTGATGGGACTTTCGCCTCCGTGGAGTTATTACCATTGGCCATGCTAAATTCTCCCTCAGTGTATCCAAACAGGCACCGGAGTGTGGGGACTAGGGGATTTTGACAGTAACTTCATGGCAGCGTTAATGTAAGCCTACTTATGACACTAATAAATAAATACATTTTTAACTATGGCGACTTTACCTTTTATTCTTTTTATACTGCCCTACTTCCAGGTCAGAAAAATCCACAAGTTTAAAAATATTGTTTTATGCTTTAAAATGTTTTAACGTTGAGTTTAAGAAAAACAATTTTGGCCTCGCTCTTTGAGGCAAGTCACTCTGCAAAGTAGATTAATTGCTGCCTCTCTTTGTAAATAGAAATTAGTGCATTGGTGACTTCAGTGAAGAAGATTAAATTAATTTTTGATGACACAGACTAATAGACATGTTGTACTTACCTAATTTAAGGACTATTGCAGCTTGTTGTACCAATGCTTTTAATTTTTAATGACCAGAATTATTGTACAAACCAACATTCCAAAAAAAGCATCGAGGAGAATGAGTTTTCCCCTGAAAATGTGGCTTGTCTTCACAAGAAATATTTCAGGGAAGGTTTTTATTGCCTGTTGTTTTATAATTCTCCCATTGTGTCATTTTTGGAAGCCAAGACGACCGTTTTCCAAATTTAATGCTGACTCGGGTGCAAGTATAATTTGATTCCAGTATTGCGTCCATCCGGCAAGCAGTAAGTTCTAAATTATTCATCAGCTGAGGAAAATAGATTCTAGGCAATTCAAGTTTGAAATGCTTTTCACATCCAAGTATGATCTCTTCCACAGTTGAGAAAGATCGGTTATTAGTTGAAGACATAAGTAACAGTTGCGTCACTGAAAAACATACATTTTTATTGTTTAATTAGACTATCATTAGCCACCATAAAATACAGTGTGTGCTCCTTTGCATGTATTTTGCACCTCACAACACTGCCGCTTAATTGCCCTGTGTTAAATCTCTACAGCGGAGCGATGTATACAGTTTTGTCTATATATCCACTCATTATGTTAACTATCTACTCACTTCCATTCTAAAAGCAGCACAATCTTCCTTTTCATTCAATCGTGGGGCATGGGCTTCGCTGGCTGGCCAGCATTTAACTGAAACTGGGCTATATTCGATAGTTGTGTGAACACATCCAATTATGTTCACCAAGAGGATATATATATATATATGTGTGTGTTTAAAACTGCACATTATGGTTCTGAACTTCAATGAGAGTCATTTTGGTTGAATGCTCTTTGATGGTGGAGAGGTGACCAAGATGGCAGTCTTGAATTGCAACATCTGCGTTGGGTGCAAGATACAGGGCAGAATTCTCCCTGCCAGTGGGTTCAATGGTGAGGGGGGCGAAGAATTCAGCAGGAGGCCCAAAAATCATTTTTTACGCCGGAATGAATTTCCAATGGGATATTCCATTGGCGTCCGCCATGGCAGTTTGGGAAACCAGCTGGAGGCCAGCTTGAAACTCATTTGATCGCTTGTTGAGATGAAGGTCCCACTACCCACGCCCAATTCTCCATGATGCCAGCTGAAAAGCACACTGGCGCAAAACCTGTTGGGAACAATGTGGCGCGCAAATGTTGGGGCTCTACCTGAACAATGCCAGTGTCTGCTGCCTCTGGAGTTCAGGATGGAGACTGCCAGCCACTTTGTACCTGGGAACACCATGCAGTGGGTGAGAGGAGGGGAACATCCACAGGCGGACCATCCAGATTCTGTGTCCTGGAGATCTTCCAGTCTCCGAGCGCTCTCAGAGATCGATCTACACTTCCAGGAGGTCCATCTTTTTTCTTCACCAGTGGGTCAGTGATGTTGGGTGCTTTTTCAATATGGCATCTGGATAGGACGGTGGACTGCACACCATGGAACATGGTGCGTAACACCCGGGCACGTGATTAATGAGGTCGTGGCCGTAAGATTCGACACGTTCTTCCCTCCAGCCTCAACAGGGAGAAACACTCCGCATTCCCGCTCCAGCCACGGGATTTAGTCCCCAGATGGAAGAATTCCATCCATTGCCTTGGTAATGAGGTTGAAGCCACCTGGAGGATTGTTAAGCAATTGAGTGACAATTAAAGTGTCTGCTGTGCTCCTTAAACAGGGTGCGTACCAATTTGGTTGATAACGCTTCACTTAATGATCACTCCGAACAGTGACCAGCTGAGCAGGATTAAACAAGTCATTAATGAGAATTTCAAACCTACTTAAAGGTAGATCACCTTTTACTGCTCTTTTGCTGCTACAAGTGTAAAGGGCGCTTTAAATTCTTCTAGAGCACTGGAGGATATGCATCCAGGCACAAGACTGAGGCAGGAGGGTGAAGTGGATTCCTTCCCCACTGTGGGTAATGAGCTCAACCATCACGACCTTCAGTGTCGCATCCGAGAACCGGCACACCCTCTCACTCAGCCTCTGAACCACCCTGAAACCTGCCGCTATGTCTCACTCAGCACACTGTCAATGATCTGCATACATAGATTCAAAGTATCAACAACAGATTTATTCGAGGAGATACTCTGCACAGAGTAACAAACTGAAAGTAGGACAGCAGTCTGTGGCAACACCCTAATGACACCACCATCTAATCATGTGATCAGCTCATAAAGCAACCTGCAACCTTTTAAATATATAACAGTTACCTTGGCACCTGCAGCGTGGTTGGTGGAGATCTGTTTACATACAATGTGGAAGACTGCCAGCTGTCTCGCAGGCCAACTATGAGCAGCTCTGGGCTTTGAGTATCTTGCTCTGGGCAGTACCACCTTGGCATTGGGGGCAGCAGTCAGGGCTGGCTCTCTGACCTGCAGAGGAAACGACAGAGCATGAATGCTTTCTTCCTGAGAGATGGTCCCCAGAGCCACTGCTGCACATCCAGGGCTGAGACATCTTCAATCCTAGTAATCCTCTGGGGTAAAGATTGCTGGACTGCTGGTTGATTGAAAGGTTGCTGATCCTGTAAGCCCCCCTGAGCATTGGTGGAGCACAGCTAAAACGAGCCTGCACGACATTGTCTGCTGTCTGCATCAGCTCAGGGTGTGCAGGGTTAGGGTTACTACAAATTGCCCTTATCCAGTTCTTGGCCCTTAATCAGGATTGACGCGTCACTACAGTTAAACTCCATGCTGTGGCAAACCCCGGGTTGGTAGCTGCCCTCAGGAATGGTGGAGGCAGAAAATGTCTCACTCATCGGAACCTGACTCTGAGTTTATATTGTTACGATAGCACCTCCATGAAGTGGAAATACTTTACAACAAAGTAAGAATCGCCGTATCAGTGCACTAATAGGTTATTTTATATACCAGAGGCTCAGAAGACTGTGGCAGTGTTCCAGGGATATTTGGAATGCTTTAGACAAATATTCGATATGCAGTTAAGTTAAATGGATAGCAGTCTGCCCAAATTGCAATAACTATTACTAAATGTGTTCATTTGCAAGGAGTGGTTGCACTGATGTATAGAAAGAAGAGGCTGTGCGCATAATAAACCGAACTGCAGATGGATTGTGTCCATTGTCATTTAAAAGCACTGTAGGTTTATTGTGCATTTACAATGCATAGAGTCACAATAGTGCTGCTGTAGTGTGTTCCTGTAAGTGCAATTTATATTACACAGCCCACCCACATTCAAAGTTCATTTATTAGTGTCACAAGTAGGCTTACGTTAACACTGCAATGAAGTTACTGTGAAAATTCCCTTGTCACCACACGCTGGTGTCTGTTCGGGTACACTGAGGGAGAATTTAGCATGGCCAATGCACCTAACCAGCATGTTTTTGGACTGTGGGAGGAAACCGGGGCACCCTGAGGAAACCCACTAATAAATAAACTTTAACTTTAACCAGCAGTATAACTCACAACTGCGAGTTCTCCATCACGCCAAGCAGTACTGATCTCAAACCCACATTTCACGGAATCATAGAATCCCGACAGAACTGCACAGACTCTCTGAGTCCTTTGCCTGTAACCTTGTGCATTTAGCATGGCCAATCTACCTTGCCTGCACATCTTTGGATTGTGGGAAGAAACCGGAGCACCCGGAGGAAACCCACGCAGACACGGAGAGAATGTGCAGACTCCGCACGGACAGTCACCCAAGGCTAGAATTGAACCCGGATCCCTGGTGCTGTGAGGCAGCAGTGCCAACCACTGTGCCATCATTCCTTCCTTGAACTGAGTGGCTTGCTGGACCATTTCAGGGGGCATTTTTAAGGATCGACCACATATCTGTGGATCTGGAGTCACATGTAGACCGGACCAAGTTAAGGATGGCAGATTTTCTTCCCTAAAAGACAACAGCAAGCCTGATAGGCTTTTATGACAATTGACAATGGTTTTATCGTTAGAATTCTTAAATTCCAGATTTTTTTATCAAATTCAATTTTCACCAGCTGCCATAGTGGGATTTGAACCCAGATCCCAAGAGTATAATTTGGATGACTAGTCCAATGACAATGCCACTGTGCTACCACCTCCCGTATGATGGTGGTGTTCATTGGGAGAAAATTGGTGGACAGGAAGCTGGGGGAATTCCCTGCTCCTTTTTTGAATAGTGCAATAGAATCTTTTATGTCCACCTGAACAGGTGTGCAGGGCAATATGCTATCCAAAGACACCACCTATATTTAAAATACGTAGAAGTTACAGCACGTGAGCCAGCCTTTAGGCCCAACAGTCCAAGTCTGCTTACACTCATGTAAGCAAATGTCTCTCATGAAATTTATCCACTCTGTTTCCCTTCAATCCAATTCATTCATTCCCCTCTGCAATCTAATTCTGAATGTTGATATAGTTTCTGCCTCCACCATTGATTCCAGAAGTGAATTCCTCACAATTCCCTGTGTGAAGCAATTTTTCCGGCCCCCAGTATTAAACCACTTGCATTTAACCATGTATCCACGACCCCTCTTTAACCTCAACCACTAGAAACAGTGGGTGGGAATTTCTGACACTTCCTGCCCAGGGACAAAGTCGTGGGTTTCCCAATGGCAAGACAGGCGAGCCATGCTAGTTGTCATTGATTTCCGTGAGACCCGAAGATCCCACCAGGAGAGGGGGGTCTGGAAAATTCTGGCCAGGGTGTCTCTACCTACCCATTCTCTTCTGCAACCTGCATTCTATTGAAAGGAAACCCAATTTTTCAAATCTCTCATCATAGCAAGTAGTATCCTAGAGAATTTGCATTACACCTTCTGTCAGAGTCCAGTGACTTTATTACTATGGTAATGCATAGTAATGCATTAGATCCTGTAACTAAGGTCTTACTCGCTGTTTGTCTTGGCTCATCATTACCCTTCTTGGATTTTATACTCTTGTTTTACCTCTTGAGATAAAACCTAACATCTGATTTTCCGGCACTCCCTGCAGCTGGATCTTCCAGCCCTGCTGAAGACGACCCCACGGTGTCTTCACGAGCCACCATAGAGATCGGCAGGACTGGAAGACCAATCTGCCTCTGCCTCTGCCGCTGGAAAACAGAGCAGGAGGCCTGGAAAATCCCACCCTTAGAATTCTTATAACTATTTTCACAGGCTTAAGAACCTGAGATGCTGCCATTCATATGTTCCATTCAATTTTTATCTCAATTTGCTGCCATCCCCACTAGTTGCATATCCCTTAATCTTCTTCAGTCACCTCTCATATGGTACCCTGGCAAAGGCTTTCCTGAAGTCCATTTACACTAGATGTTCAATATTTCCCCAGTGGACCAGTCTGTTACTTCCTCAAGAATTCTGAGAGTTTTGTCAAGCCCTTGTGAAATCCATATTGCTGCTTCTAGTTTCTCTTTATTTATATATGTGGTTCCTTCATCTTTAATTCAAGTGTCTGAATTTTTTCTGGCACAAAGAGTGAGTTAACTGATCATCTAAGTTAGCCCTGTCTCTCTTTTTAAAAATGGTACTGCATTGACAACTGTAGAATCCTCTATAGGATAAACATTCACCTGCAATAAAGCCCAGAAATTTAATTTCTACGGCCTTTGTAGTCACCATTTCTTAACTCCTTTGGGATTCTCAAATGTATCCTGCTTCATCTTAGCTTGCCAATGGGGAGGCAATGGCCTACTGGTATTATCGCTAGACTACTAATTCAGAAACTCAGCTAATGTTCTGGAGATCCGGGCTCGACTCCCACCACAGCAGATGGTGGAATTTGAATTCAGTACAAAATATCTGCAATTAAGAATCTACTGATGACCACGAATCAATTGTCGGAAAAACCCACCTGATTCACCAATGTCCTTTAGGGATGGAAATCTGCCGTCCTTACCTGGTCTGGTCTACATGTGACTCCAGAGCCACAGCAATGTGGTTGACTCTCAACTGCCCTCATGCAATAACAACCAGCCAGTGATGCCCACATTCCATGAATGAATAAAACTTGTCTACAACTTTTCATTTTATCCATCGTAATATTGGCCTGATAATTATAGTTCCTATTTAAATATCGATTTATTGTAGACATTTTTTCCTCATGTTGAAAATTGTTCCATTCTTCAGAAGTAACATCCCATCTCTTAGTGGCACATTGAAGTTGTATTGTAGATTATGCTTCACTGGGGCTTAAACTCAAAACCTAGTCATTCGAGTAGAAATATTAACACTGATTCAAGCTGAAACTTGTACTTTATACTGTAATTATTGACTACTTATAGTTTGCGCTTAACAAACTAGGATTGTGCGTGATAATGAAACATAGATTTATGAATTACATGAGGCATTGATGTTTAATAGTTGCAAATTACAAAATTATACTGATACCCGAACTCAAGAGGTAGTTTTGTTTTTCTGGTTTTATTAACATTGATTTTCTTGCCTATTATCTCATTTTTCAGCTCAATCTACAAATGGCTCAGTGGGAGAGGTATCGGTCCACGTGGATCTCTTTACACATCCTGGATCCGGGGAGCACAAAGTCACAGTTAAAAGTAAGTACTGCAGCACTCAAGGAAAGCTAATGTGCTGGGAATATTGTGTAACGGGCGAATCACTCCATTGAGACCATTTGAAGCCCACCGCCATCTTGATTTCTCGTTGCAGTTGTTGCAGTCAATGAGCTGAACTGGCAAACCACGGCCATGTTCCGACCATTCGTAGAAATTCATGTGATTGGACCAAACCTCAGCGACAGGAAAAGAAAATATGCCACAAAAACAAAAAACAACGCTTGGTCCCCGAAATACAACGAGACTTTTCACTTGTAAGTGATCTTGTGAATTCTATCTGTTTCTTAAAGCTATTTACACATTAGTTTTAAGCCTTTGGCTTCAACGTGAATAAATACTTCATCATTTTTAAGTGGTTGTTTAATTTAGTTAACGTCAGTGGAAGGAAAGACTTTTGGAATTCCTGCCAAATGAGAAAATAGAAAAATCACGCACAAATCTAAAATACAATGAGGAATAATCAATTTGGATTTCAAAAGGGTAGGATTGGAGTTTAAACGTTCTCCCTGTGTCTGCGTGGGTTTCTTCCCGGTGTTCCGGTTTCCTCCCACAGTCCAAAGATGTGCGGGTTACATTGATTGACCAGGCTAAATTGACCCTAGTTTCGGGTGGAATTAGCAGGGTAAATATGTGGTGTTTCAGGGATAGGATGGGATTGTTGTCAGTGCAGGCTCGATGGGCCAAATGGCCTCCTTCTGTACTGTAGAGGTTCTATGGAAATGTGTCATTGATTCTTGGTGGAAAATAGCAGGAACCTCCCTCTTACTCCCCTCATTAATCACCAAGCCAGGCAATAGCTTCCGCAGTGACTACATGGAGCTCTCTGAGCTCTCCACTGGATTTTGTCCAGGGATAGTCTTCCATGATGAGAGTCATTGATTGGGATGCACCACAGCTGCAGTCCAGGTTGCCTGCAAAGCCCCACTTGTGCCAGCTTGCTGCACAAAGGCCTTGGTCAGTGCAGAAACGGTTCAGAAGTGCCCAATATTGGCATGGCAGGTTGAAGCTGGCGGGCATGGGATCTGCAATGAGGAAGTGTTTATTAATGGTGGCATGTTGGTTCGATTGGCCTCTGCCTCTACATGGCATCTGCTGCTATTCCTTGATATGGTCTCATTATGATGGGATGTTATTTCTGGAACAATTTCCAACATAAGGAAAAATTGCCCATGATAAATAGATATTTCAATGGGAACTGCAGTCTGTGGTTGCAATTCATCCGGTTCTTGGCCTGGTTGCTGAGTGGAGTGCTTTGGGTAATGGAATATTGTATTTCCAGGTTGGGAGGTGAAAGAACTGTGCATGTTTTCATGGTGACGTTTAAGATGTCATTAAGGGCGGAGATCATATTGTCTAGTCAGCCGATGGAAGAAGTGCAAATGCAAAGGACATCGGCGTGAGGATAAATGAGAAGAGTAGGAGAAATTAAGAGAGGGAGGTGGGAAAGATGTCCACACTAAATGTCTGTTTTTGCATCCAGCATCCTGAGTAACGAGAGTGGCCCCGAGTCCTATGAGCTGCATATCTCTGTCAAGGATTACTGCTTTGCCAGGGAAGACCGGATTATCGGAATGACAGTCATCCAGTTAAAGGATGTGGTGGAGAGAGGAAGCTGCGCGTCATGGTACGCACTGATCAAAAACGTTTACATGGATGAAACTGGACTGACAATTCTCAGAATACTCTCACAGAGGACCAATGATGAAGTGGCCAAAGAATTTGTACGCCTCAAATCAGACACCAGATCGACTGAAGAAACCACATAAAATGAAATAGAAGAGAGAGACGGCAAGGAAGCATACATTGAAGTTATCTTTTGTGCATGTCTGTTTAAATGTGTGGGTATGTTTATCTGAATATGTGCAGGTGTGTGCGGATAATTATAAAGTACTTCAGCCCATAATTATGTTGATGAAATGGGGAGTACTGAAATACATTATCTTTGGTCTCTCAGACAACTAATTGTTCTGACAAAGTGCCAAATCAGGATTACCCAAGGGAATTTTTCCTGGTATTTTGTTTTTTTTTCTCTCTCTCAATTTGCTAAATGATTGAATTCTAGTACTAAATTGCTATTCGGTAGTTTTTATCCAAGTATTCGTTGGTCCCTCATTTGTGGCAGGCATTGTCTCTTTATCTGTGTGATGTCGGGCTGTATCTATCCAGCGCATGTTAGTGTATCTCAGCTAAGTTACATTCTTAAACTTACTAGTATCTTTTACATTTTTGTTAATAGCATATGGGTTTTTTTTCCCCCACACACACACACACACACGTATTAAAACCTTTATATTGGAGGTAGATTATTACATCCACATTGCTTATGATTTTTTTTTCACGATTGATTTAACGAAAACCACACTTCCTCTCCTTATCAAAAGGTGCAAGCAACTAACATTAGCTTCATTGAACTTCCCTGACATATCACTGTGAAGATAATGCTTAGCTGACATTGTAACCACTTTTCTTAAAACCGGAACAGCTCACAAGCAAACTGGCATTGTTAATTTTCAAAAGTTGCCAAAGGGATCAAGGATCTATTCAACACTTTTTTATGCCACATTAAGAGGCCACATGTTTACAGAGCTACGGGCTGTTTTAGTGATTTGAATAGAAGAGAAATTACTATGTTTCTGATAAATAGTGAAGCTGTTACTATTTTCAATGATGCGCTTGTATAATGTTGCTTTATAAGATTGTACTATTGGTTCAGCTGTAATCCCATTGTTTCAACATTTCCAACGATTGGTAATTATGCAACATTCCCATGTATTGCACTGATGTTGAAATTAATGTCTTGTAAATATATTTAGTGAACAATTGTACAATAAAGTATTGGAAGATTCCTCTTTTGTGTCGAGATCCATGGTTGCCCAGGACCTTGAGATGTTCAGCATCTCGAACTCAAGTTATTTTTCGGGTTGAACTGTAATGTGGTGGAGAAGTGAGCGGGCACTGCTGCCAGGGACCCGGGTTCGATCCCCGGTTTGGGTCACTGTGCGGAGTCTGCAAGTTCTCCCCGTGTCCGCATGGGTTTCCTCCGGGTGCTCCAGTTTCCTTCCACAGTCCGATAGACATGCTGGTTAGGTGAATTGGCCATGCTAAATTCTCCCTTAGTGTACCCAAACAGGCGCCGGAGTGTGGCGACTAGGGGATTTTCACTTCATTGCTGTGTTAATGTAAGCCTACTTGTGACATTAATAAATAAACTTTAGACATTAGGGGCAGGGTTTTACGGCCTCGCTCATCCTGAAACCGTAAAATCCCCCTTGAGGTCAACGGACCTCTCCATGTGTTCTCCGACGCCCGCTCTGATTCCCATGGCGGGTGGGATGGTAAAATTCCAGCCTAGGTTCTAACAATTCCACTACTAGTTCTGCATAAATAACAACAAGGCTCTTGTGCTATTGTACTGCTCCCTGATAAGGACAAAAATGAGAAAGAAGGGCAGAATAGAGATAGAATGGGCACCACTTGTCTTCCAGACTTGTTATAGAAACATTACAGTATTTTTGACTTGTCATAAACAAGCCATTTATGATATTGGAAGCTTGATTTAGAGGGAAGATCAATGAGTCTAACTGATCTCTTGGATCTGTGAAAGTGATGGCGGTCTTTTATGGCCAGAAGCTGTTTTATGGAAATGTTCTAGGACATTGGACAAAGCACCATGTCCAAATGATGCATCTTTATCTGATTATGTGACACCGCATTGGGTGTCAATTCCATAGTGATTGTCCACGATGCAACTATTTGCTTGTCCATCACAACAGGAAATATATAACCTCTTAGTCTCTGATAGTACTGTTGACAACCTGCTATTGTCCTAACGTTTGTAACTTGAGCATCCCTAAGACCTGTTTTCACTTGCTTTTCCACTGACACTTCAAGCTTCTGATCTTTACAACTGCTGTCACCAGTGTACTTTAACCCAGAGAGGTGCGACATCACTTCATACCAAGTGCTAACTCATGTGGTGTTAATGCAGCAATATATGTGCATGTCGACATCATAGTTTTAATACGCAGCACCATCACAGAGTTCCTATTTTCCTTTTGTTTTAAGCAGTACATACTAAGATGTTGCCTGGGCTGGAGAATTTTAGTTATGAAGAGAGGCTGAATAGACTGGAGTTGTTTTCCTCAGAACAGAGAAAACTGAGGGGGGAACATGATTTGATTTGATTTATTATTGTCACATGTATTGGGATACAGTGCAAAGTGTTGTTTCTTGTGCACTATACAGACAAAATATACCATTCATAGAGTACATAGGGGAGAAGGAAAGGAGAGAGTGCAGAATGTAGTGTTGCAGTTACCGATAGGGTGAAGAGAAAAATCAGCTGAATATATGATTGGGCCATTCAAAAGCCTGATGGTAGCAGGGAAGAAGCTGTTCTTGAGTCGGTTGGTACGTATTTTCAGACTTTTGTATCTTTTTCCTGATGGAAGAAAGTGGAAGAGGGAATGTGCGTGGGGGTCCTTGATTATGCTGGCTGCTTTACTGAGGCAGCGGGAAGGGTGGACGGAATCAGTGGATGGGAGGTGGGTTTGCGTGATGGACTGGGCTAAGTTCACAACCCTTTGTAGTTTCTTGCGTTCTTGGACAGAGCAGGAGCCATCCCAAGCTGTGATACATCTGGAAAGGATGCTTCCTATCGTACATGTGCAACAATTGGTGAGAGCCGTAGTGGACATGCCGAATTTGCTTAGGCTCCTGAGAAAGTAGAGGCATTGGTGGGGCTTTCTTAACTATAGCATCAGCATGGAGGGACTAGAACAGGTTGTTGGTGATCTGGACACATGATTAAGATGTATAAAATTATGAGGGGCATAGTGTGAGTAGGCAGGAAGAAACTTTTCCCCTTGGTGGAGAGATCATTTACTAGATTTAAGGTAAGGGGAAGGAAATTTATAGGAGATGTGAGGGAAAGCTTTTTCACGCAGAGGGTGGTGGGAGTCTGGAACTCACTGCCTGAAAGGGTGGTGGAGACAGAAACACTCATAACATTTAATAAGTATTTAGATATACACCTGCAATGCCAAGGCATACAAGGCTATGGGCCAAGTGCTGGAAAATGGGATTAGAATAGTTAGGTGGTTTGTCTTTGACCAGAAGTTCTGCAATGGGCTGAAGGGCCTTATTCTGTGCTGTGTACCTCCGTGATTATCTTTACGACAAAATTACCAGTGCAGCAAATGTAAATAAATTGGCAAATATTTACACTGGCATTGGCATATTACAACCTTTCTACAAGATAAAGGAGAGATCATCATTATATAGTCTTCAACATGGGGCGGCACAGTGGTTAGCACTGCTGCCTCGCAGCGCCAGGGACCCGGGTTTGATTCCCAGCTTGGGTCACTGTCTGTGCAGAGTCTGCACAATCTCCTTGTGGCTGCGTGGGTTTTCTCTGGGTGCTCCGGTTTCCTCCCACAGTCAGAAAGACGTGCTGGTTAGGTGCATTGGCCATGCTAAATTCTCCCTCAGTGTAACTGAACAGGCGCCAGAGTGTGGCGACTAGGGGATTTTCACAGTAGCTTCATTGCAGTGTTAATGTAAGCTGACTTGTGACACCAATAAATAAACTTAAAAACTGTTTCAGATTTACTGCAGTATTCAGTATTTGTCTTTTAGTTCCGTGTTTATTGGAGTTGATTACAAAACAGGAGTTTTCGTGTTTCAAGGTCAGTGCTGTCTGATCAGATGGTGCACCTACCTCATGTAGCAACCGTAGAAACTCAGCAAAAAGAGAAATAGCACCTGTTACATATCACCAGACACCCTAAAGCTTTTTCCAGCCAATTAACTACTTTTGAAGCCTTTTGTCACTCCTGTATTGTAGGAAACTCGGCAGCCAATTGGTGCATGGCAAGCTCCCATAAACAACAATGTGATAATGACCAGATGATTAGTTTTGTGATGTTGGTTGAGGAATAACTCTTTACCTGAACACCAGGGAGAACTTCCCTGCTCATCTTCAAAACAATGCCATGGGATCTTTTATTTGATCTGAGTAGGCAGTTCAGAGGCCTTGGTTTAAGGTCTCATTCAAAAACCTGCACCTCCAACAGTGTGGCACTCCCACAGAAAAGAATCTGAAAAGGTGAGCTTCAGTCTTAGAATCATAGAATCCCAGAAGGAGGTCATTCAGCCCATTGAGTCAGCACCGACAGAGAATCCCATATAGGCCCCGTAACCCCACATATTTACCCCACTAATCCCCCTAATTTACACATCCTGGGACAATTTAGCATAGCTAATCCACCTAACCTGCAAATCTTTGGAGTGTGGGAGGAAACCGGAGCACCCGGAGAAAACCCACGCAGACACAGGGAGAACGTACAAACTCCACATAGTCACCCAAGGCCGGAATCGAACCCAGGTCCCTGGCCCTGTCAGGCGGCAGTGCGAACCACTGTGCCAACGTGTCTTAAGGTGCAAGGCATTCTTAAAAGTAAATATCTTGCCTAGACATCGTTCCTGAACTCCAGTGCAGCTGGGATAGATGCCCTGAAGATGTCAAAATGATATTAATAATCTGCGCCTAGTAGATAATGCCTGATCTTCAGAAGTTTCTGATGTGGTATTGACTTCTGGATGATTAAAAGAAATTGCTTGCATTATCTAAATGTCAAAAAGCAATGGGAAACGTTATGATAGCAATCAGTTTTCTGATGTGAAAATATGCCAGCTACTTTCTATTTAAAACTCGTTGTGCAAGAAATCCCTCCGGTGCTTTTTCTAAAGGGGTGGAACACTTTTTGTACTTTGCTTCATCCCTGTCTCAGTTCTTGAACTTTCAGAATAGTTACACGTTCAGTGTAATGATATCTCCCCTGATCACAGCTGGAAAGAATTGCTGACTGCTTGTATCGCTGGACGTACGTAAGGTTTTCAATGAAACACAAATGGGTCGAAGAATAGGCTGATTGAGAGTGTGATATAAGCAATGACAGATATGAAATTACAAAATGTGTTGAAGTGACAAGTGGAGCAAAGGATAAGATAAATGCTGATAAAAACACCGGAGGGAATTGTCATTCACCTTTCAATTATTGGACTGACGGGATGCTTTTTAATCAGATCAGAAATTATTGCTCAAAATTATTATTATACAACTCGGGACATATATGAAATTGATTTTCTTCCCCCGTCCTCCATTTAACTTTTTCAGTGCCTGACCTGTCAGCAGCATTTTATATCTACAATGTCCATAAGACCATAAGGTAAAGGAGCAGAATTAGGCCACTCGGCCCGTCGAGTCTACTCCACCTTTCGATCATGGCTGATATCTCTCAACCCCATTCTCCCGCCTTTTCCTCGTAACCTATAATCCCCTAACCATTCAAGAACCTATCCATCTCTGTCTTAAACACACTCAATGACCTGGCCGCCACAGCCTTCTATGGCAATGACTTCCATAGATTCACCACCCTCCGGCTGAAGAAATTCTTCCTCATCTCAGTTTTAGAGGGTTGTCCCTTTATTCTGAGGCTGTGCCCTCGGACCTCTCCTACTACATCTTCCCTCTGTCCACTCTATTCAGGCCTTTCAGTATTCTGTAAGTTTCAGTGAGATCCCCCCTCGTCCCTCTAATCGAGTACAGACCCAGAGTCCTCAAACGTTCCTCACACGTCAAGCTTTTCATTCCTGGGAAGAATTCCTGCCAGAAGAATTCATACGAGTTACCGCGGTGACCCGATTTGATCCTATTTTGTGCCCATCTCCTGGAACGTTGAATGAACAGTCTTTGATTGCACGATGGACTCATCAGTTAAACATGCTTCATTTAAAATGGCGGTAAACAAATTTCTTTTCAGTGAGTGTGTTTGCTTTATTTTATTTTGGGGAGCACATTTTATTTTTGAAAGCATTCGAAGGAGACGGGGAACTGAATTTATGGACGTGCTCTTGTCAGGATTTTCATGGCTGTTAAAGTTCAACTGTCTGGACAATTTACAGCTTGATCCATTAATCCTGTTTACACAGTGGCCTCCTGCTTGTCAGTGTGACCTAGTAGACCATTAGTGGACCGTGACAAGATATTACAAATCTAATAATAGCACTCGCAAGATCCTCTCTGTACGTCAGTGAAGCTTACAGACCATTCTGTGAATCCATATGGCTTCAATTCCCACGGACACAAGAACAAGTCATAATGTTGAAAATATCATGAGTTTGTTACATTTCTTTCAACTATCAATTATTGAAGATTTTGCGCTTGTTTGTACTACCTACCCACATTATTCTACTTCTATTATGCCTCTACAACCAATTAGTCACATGTCAGACATGTCACAATTGGAAAAACTCCATTGGCACAATCTTACCGGCCATTCACGCCACACTCCCGCAGCAACAAAGTCGGAGAATTTGGCATCCGTTCACTGCGGCGGGATGGGAAAATCCCATCGGCATGAACGATGGTAAGATTTTGGCCCATGTAAACATTTGTAATGGGAAAATTCTATATTACCATTTAGATCTTCTTCTTTAACAATCCCTTGGAATTGAGGATGACTTGTTTCCACTCCATGTACAATGAGTTCTAAGATGACTGCTTAGGTTCAAATGAGCGATCTACAGACTCTGTCACACGCAGGACAGGTGGTACTTGAAGGCTTGGGAGGATGAGTTGTTTTGAGGTTTATGCACTCTCTCCAGCGCAGGTTCTTGACTCAGGGGGTTAAAATGATTGAATGTGGTAGAGTTCCCCTGTGAATTAAGTACAGATGTGGAGATGCCGGCGTTGGACTGGGGTAAGCACAGTAAGAAGTCTCACAACACCAGGTTAAAGTCCAACAGGTTTATTTGGTAGCAAATACCATAAGCTTTCGGAGCAATGCTCCTTCGCCTGATCTGATGAAGGAGTAGCGCTCCGAAAGCTTATGGTATTTGCTACCAAATAAACCTGTTGGACTTTAACCTGGTGTTGTGAGACTTCTTACTGTAATTAAGTACAGCACAGTTCCCCCGGAAGCTGCTGCGAAGTTGTTTGAATGCAGTTTTTTTAAAATACTTTTTCCAATTCAATCAAATCAAATCCAATTCAGAGTCTCAACAAGTTGAGACATTTCCGATCCAGGCTGACAAGACAGGACGGGAGACCAAAACCACCCTGTCCTGGGCCTGATCTACATGAGCCAAGCTGATTGGAGAAGGGGGAGGTTCCTCCTCCAAGACTTGAGCTCATTTGCATCTTAGCCAAAAGGCCGAGATGCCGCTTTAAAAAATTGCTTCATATGAAACATATGAAGCTTCAGTGTAACCTAATGACCTCAACCAAGTGCGGCCGACCATGGGCTGCCGACCATACTACACTTGATCTTAGCCAAAAGGCCGAGAAGCGAATGCAGTTCCCACACTTACAGATAGGCAGCACCAAACAAGCTGACCAAGGGATAGAGGGTGAGAACTCTATTAACCACAAGGTGGTAGCCATTACAGCAGGTATGGATGTTTAGATGGTGTAATCATGTTGGCGTACCTCATTAATAATTAATCATTATAATTAGAGGCTGTAACTGGTTAACTTTATTCACCTGACATAGAGGAAATAATCAGAATTATTAGTTGTAATTGGATATCAATGACTTCAGAACAAATGTATATTTGTGGCTGGTATATGTAAATTGCCTGCAAGATAAGCAAGGATATAATTGTGCATGCCATGTATTACTCAGCAAGTCTGTACGTCACCTGATGGAAGGCAGACTTCCTCATTATAACGTGAAGGGCCAATTTTAAACTCCGTCTGGTATATCGAGGGTGCAAAGTATGTGTTTTGCTGGTTAAGGTGAAATTCCGTATCACCGACACAGTCTCTCAGTATGTTCTGCACCTTCCTGGATGAGCCTTCTCCAGTTTGGCCAGTCATGGCCAGGGCTTCCAGGAGCCAGCAGGGGCTATGTTTGACCAACACACCCCCCAACCCCCAATCCCCCACCCCAACAGCTCCCCCCACCCTGCCAGCCTCCCATCCTGCCACCCTCCACACTGCCAACCCACAAGCCCCCCCACCTCTCCAACCCCCCACCCTCCCACTCCCCATCCCTCTACCCCACCAGCACCCCCACCTCGCCAGCCCCCCATCCCGCCACCCCCACACTGCCACCCCGCCAGCCCGTACCCCTCCAACACCCCCACCCCCCACTCCGCTCCACCCCTCAAACCCCCCCACCCCCCCACTCCCTGCAACCCCCACCCCGCCACCCCTCAGTGTTGCTTTATAGATAAACTAACCAAATCACTCAAAATGCTTTTCGAAAGAAAAATCTTATTTTTTTAACAATAACTTAAATAGCTAACATTCCAAGCCAAGGTTTTGGAAGAAAATGATATTATTGACAACATTGTTAAATCCATCCTCTGAACTGTTGTTTTTCTTTTCATGTTTTTTAATACTTTTGTTAAAGTTTTTACTGGCAGATCTTTCAGATTCTCTCGAAAGTCTGGGCTTTGGCTTGATATCATTTTGATCCATCGCACGAACCAAACCTACAAATCCTGTGTCTGTGATGCAGTTGGCAACTTGAAGTGGCTCTCAGACCCTGGGATGACCTGGCTTCCCTCGATAAATTCTGGGATGCGTCATGGAAAATTTCCTTTCCCCACCTGATCCTAGTGGAACTGCATTACCCAAAATGCACTGCAATGTGCACAACATGGCGACGGGACAGGAGAACTATTCATTGTGAGCTGGATGGAGTGCAGGAAATATCAAAAATCAATGTATTTCTCTCTTTTCATTATCTTCTACAGTTGAACCAGTGAACTAACATTCCCAGCTAAAATTGCTGTTTGAGCTAAGGTTTGCTTAATAATGCTGAGGAGAGCAGAAAGGAAAATATATGAGATACAGGAAGTCCCTCACTTTATGACGTTCAAGTTACAATGAACGACATTTGCCACATTTATAAATTAACATCCCATTTCGACTTTACAATATTGGTTAAAACTTTACAATGCCACACCAGCATGTTCATACGTGCACATTGATGTTCTGGACAGGTGGAACCATTTTTATTAACTTGGAAATAAGTGTTTTTATTCTGTTAATTTCTTTGGCACAATCATTCACATTTTTAATGCATTTGTGTGCTTATGTTTGTTACGACGTGGAGGTTGTTCCCCCCCCCCCTCTTGAGACGTGATGTCGAATCCCCCAAAGATGAATACCTCACCTCGTAATCTGTAAAAAAAAAAGTGTGTGGGAAGGTGTGAACTGTCCTTCAGTAACATTTACTGGCTAACTAACAGAAATACCCGACACTCAGTTTAAAATGAACACTTAACAATTTATTTATTTAACTAACAGAGAACTTTAACTAAACAAGTAACATAGCGAATAAAATAAGATTCTAATGGAATGCTATTCAAATAAATATAATATCCATTCATTAACAAAAAAAAACACCATAATAAAATTCAGTTACTCTCAAAAATACAATCAGGTTTTGTGGCTTTCAGAAACGTTTGGAATTCCACTGTTGATTCTCCTGTCTGTAAGTTCGTTTTGATTTGGTACCTTTCACTAGTCAGATGGTGCATGCTTTTAAGAGATAACTGAAGCTGGCAGAGTTGGGAGTTGCTCTCTCCCTATCGAGGCTTGAGAGGTGGCAGTTCTTCTGTTGCTCTTCTGTTTCTCCCCCTCTGAACTCTCTTTTATACCTGTGATGACCTATCAATTTTCCTGTAATAGGATTGGTCTGATGTTGTCAACACCATCAAATTCAAATTTGATAGGTTCCTGGTAGCTGAGTGCCTGCTTTAAATTGATTGACTGCATTAAAAAAAAACAGGGTGTCTTGTCAAGACTACTGCTTAACTTTTTGATACAAATGTTTCAGCTTGGGCTCTGGATGTACTTTGCATTTTAAACCTCCAAGCGCTGAAACAAAACACTAGCTTTGAAAAGGGACCATGCAATGTTTTTTCCCCTCTAGTATTTTTACAATTTTTTACATCTTTACCAATATCAAATTCCAACTTCACAAACTCAACTTCGCAGCAATGTTGTATTTTTAAAGCGCTCAGATTCAAATAGTTCAAGGTTAAACTGACTGTGATGAATGGCATCACTATATCCCCCGCACTAACCGAGGAACCTGTGCTGAGGCGTGCAGGCATCAACAGTGACCCAAGCGACTTGATAGGACTAGAGCTGAGAGCGTTTAACACTGCCGGGTGCCCCATGAGTAATTTCCATTCTTGGTTCAGGAACCAATCTTCCGTTTGTATCATTGCTCCTCTGGAAAAATCGGTTCCAACTTACGATGTTTCAACTTATGACGTGGTTTTCAGGAACTAATTGTGTCTGAGGACTGCCTATACTTTGTTACTGACACCATTCCTTGAAGCCAGATTGTTTCCACCTTGGCTTCACCAGGCTCCTGTTGAAGTTGGTGGTGAGGTGCTCCATTGCCACGCGACCATCAGGGCTTTGATCAAGTCGCATTCACCCAGGAATGGTGGAGGCCACCGGTGTTAGATGAAAGCTTTATATTGAAAATTATAGATAAGAACTGTGTTAAGAATTTCAGAGTGGCTGGGAGATCGGGGAGTACAAGAAATACAGATTAGTTGTTGTGAGCTGGATGGACATGTTTTGTTTCATCTTTTCCGATTACGTTTTCCCCCTCCATCTCTTGTTTGATTTTTAAATGTTTATTACTGATACAATCTGGATATGGGGGAGTTAAAATGGATAGCCTGGTCGTTTGTTTCATTACTGTTTGTGGAAGCTTGCTGTGTGTGTATTTTCTACTTTACAAGATTATATTGACTGTAAAGTATTTTGGGACGTCCTGATGTTACGACAACTTCTGTATAAATACAATCAATAATTCCTCTCTCCCTTCCTCTTTCCCTCCCTCTCTCTGTCTCTCCCTGCTTCCCTCCTTCCCTTCGTCCTTTCCTCCTTCCCTTCCTCCCTCTCTCTCTTCCTTCTTTTCTCCCTCTCTCTGTCCCTCCCTCCTTCTCTCCCTCTGTCTGCCTCTCCCTGCCTTCTTCAAAGAACAAAGAACAGTACAGCACAGGAAACAGGCCCTTCGGCCCTCCAAGCCTGTGCCGCTCCTTGGTCCAACTAGACCAATCGTTTGTATCCCTCCATTCCCAGGCTGCTCATGTGACTATCCAGGTAAGTCTTAAACGATGTCAGCGTGCCTGCCTCCACCACCCTACTTGGCAGCGCATTCCAGGCCCCCACCACCCTCTGTGTAAAAAACATCCCTCTGATATCTGAGTTATACTTCGCCCCTCTCACCTTGAGCCCGTGACCCCTCGTGATCGTCACCTCCGACCTGGGAAAAAGCTTCCCACTGTTCACCCTATCTATACCCTTCATAATCTGGTACACCTCTATTAGATCTCCCCTCATTCTCCGTCTTTCCAAGGAGAACAACCCCAGTCTACCCAATCTCTCCTCATAGCTAAGACCCTCCATACCAGGCAACATCCTGGTAAACCTTCTCTGCACTCTCTCTAACGCCTCCACGTCCTTCTGGTAGTGCGGCGACCAGAACTGGACGCAGTACTCCAAATGTGGCCTATCCAGCGTTCTGTACAGCTGCATCATCAGACTCCAGCTTTTATACTCTATACCCCGTCCTATAAAGGCAAGCATACCATATGCCTTCTTCACCACCTTCTCCACCTGTGTTGCCACCTTCAAGGATTTGTGGACTTGCACACCTAGGTCCCTCTGTGTTTCTATACTCCTGATGACTCTGCCATTTATTGTATAACTCCTCCCTACATTATTTCTTCCAAAATGCATCACTTCGCATTTATCCGGATTAAACTCCATCTGTCACCTCTCCGCCCAATTTTCCAGCCTATCTATATCCTGCTGTATTGCCCGACAATGCTCTTTGCTATCTGCAAGTCCCTTCCTTCCCTCCCTCTCTCTCTTTCTCCTTCCCTCCCTCCCATTCCCTCCCTCTCTCTCTCTCTCCCTCCTTCCCCTTCCAACAGCCAGATTCAAACTATTTGTACAACATTGCTGAGTGCAATTTTATTGGATCCTTTGACATCTTTATTATAATAGCAACATTTAAAAAATTAATTCACAGGATGTGGGAGTCGTTGGCGAGGCCAGCACTTATTGTCCATCCCTAAGTGCCCTTGAGAAATGGGGATGGGCCGTCTTCTTGAACCCGCTGCAGTCCATGTGCTGTTTTTTAGAAATGTATCCCTTTCTCAGAGTTACAAAGTCAGCGCACAGAGGAGACTGGGCAAGCCTTTAATCCATCTCCTTGTTTGCTCCAAAAAACAATTAAATTCAATCCAATTCATTGTCCCTATAAAAGAGACATATTAGCCGGAACTCTACCACCTCGCCAGTCACAGAATTGGAGCGGGCGAGGGTCCAACAATGGAAATTTCCATTGACCTCAGGCAGGAATTTCCAGTCTTGCTTGAGTGAGGCCATAAAATCCCGCCCTGTAGATCCAAGCTGACTTGAGCAGGTATCACACCTGAACTCACGTTTGATCCAAAAGGGAGGGAGCTGCAGGATATTGACTCCGCAACAGTGAAGGTAACAGCGATATCTTTCCAAGTCAGTTAGCTAACAAAAGGTGTAGAGGTGCGATATGAATAGAATTCCTTCCCGTTTTCCTTACTGCTGTGAAATATTAGATCACACTGAGCGATGTATTACATTGGAAACGATACACAAATAAGGACGGCACTGTAGAGTAGGGCCATGCTGGAGTATTTGTTATGTTACTTGGCTAGCAATCCTGTACTGATAATCCAAACAATATGAGTTTAAATTTCACCCAATTGAATTTAAATTCTGAAAATAAATAAAAGGTCCCAATAAAAGTCACGCACGTTGTCTGTAAGTCATAAATGTCCTTTAGGGAATGAAAGCCGTTGTCATTACTCAGCCTAGCTATAGATTCATTCCAAGATTAAATCTCAACCACATGCTGAAGTGGATTAGCAAGCCATTCTGATGTATTAAACTATTGTCACCGGTTCAAGAAGAAGACCCTCATTTTACGAAGTCATGTAGATAGTCTTTAGGGTTGGCGGAAAGCAAGTGACATAAAATAGTAAGGAAGAAGATACAATCCAAAAGGAATTTGCAGAGTGCATTCAGAGAGTGAAAGCTCAAGTTCCAACAAACTGAATTTAAAATCAGGAAATAAATAATGATTCAAAAATAGATCTTAGAATCCCTACAGTGCAGAAGGAGGCCATTCGGCCCATCGGGTCTGCACCAACCACATTACCACCCAGGCCCTATTCCCGTAACCCCATGCACTTACCCTAGCTACTCCCCCTGACAGTAAGGGACAATTTAACATGGCCAATCCACCTAACCCACACACCTTTGGGAGGAAATGGGAGTATCCAGAGGAAACCCATGCAGACACGGGGAGAATGTGCAAACTCCACACAGATAGTGACCCAAGTCGGGAATCGAATCTGGATCCTGGTGCTGCAAGGCAGCAATGCTAACCACTGTGCCACCGTGGTATCAGTTGTACCAGCTCAAAATATTGCCAACTCCATAGTTAAGGTAAAATACGTATGTTTCATCTGCTAAGACAATTAGTGCACCCACAGTTATCTAAATCATGTGTAAAACACTACTCCAGTCTACCAGAGGAGTTTAAACATATTAAAATCAGCTTTAACTGTCTCTGTCTGTTAGTAGTGGCAGAAAAATAGTGTTCAGTCATTTGAGCTTTATGTCAGCTGCTTTTCTGATGGCTGCCATTTTGGGTGGGGTCCTTTTTTTCATTCATTCGTGGGACATGGGCGTCGCTGGCCAGTGTTTAGTGCCCATCCTTAGTTGTCCGAGGGCAGTTGAGAGTCAACCACATTGCTGTGGCTCTGGAGTCACATGTGGGCCAGACCAGGTAAGGATGGCAGATTTCCTCCCCTAAAGGACATTAGTGAACCAGATGGATTTTTCTGACAATTGACAATGGTTTTCATGGTCATCAGTAGATTCTTAATTCCAGATATTTTTTATTGAATTCAAATTCCACCATCTGCCGTGGTTCCCAGAGCATTAGTTGAGTTTCTGGATTAATAATCTAGCGATAATATCACCAGGCCATCACCTTCCCATTAGAGGAAGGCTTGGAGCTCCCCCTGATTTTGTGAGGAAGCCATTTTCAACGTTCGGTCCTGTGATATAGGCATCATCCGTGTTGCTATTTTGAAGAACACATGGACAAGGAAACATTGCACAGAGATTTCAAACTTTGACTTTCCAAGGGCTAGGAGGAACAGGATTACTCCATCTGCTTCTAATCACTGCACAACACCCTTCATTACCATATGACTTCAGCGAGGCCCATGAGGTGGGCCTCTTGGAGTATAAGCTCCCTGATTGAGGTCATAATTGCCTGCCCAATCAGGGAGTCTCACCTGTATATAATAATGGGACTATCAGGTCCATTGGCTCTCCTGGTTCTGACTTTGTACCTGAGACACTTTAGGAGTGGAGATAAGTTTGTAAATATTGGGAATCTGGTGAAGGGACACCAGCTTCTGAGGAGTTACTTCAAACCCACCCCCCCCACCCCTGCTCCAAATGCCACCGCCAGAGATTCACTTCATGCCTCGGGCCCTGTCAGGTGACTCCTAGTGGTATCAGCATCATTTTTGGACCCTCCCTGATTAGCAAACAGCCTCAAAGCAGAGGTTCAGTGTTTGCAGTTCACCAGGTATGCGCCCATGTGGCCTGAGCTTCATATAGCCGGTGACGTGTCTGCTGCTAGCAACATGTGCATCTAAGATTACAATGGATCCTTTTGTGTGTTTGAAACTTGATGCTCTTCCACTGTAAGGAGCTGTCCACGACCCAGTGCTGCAGACTAACAGATGCCAAGGTCCAGGACTGCAGATGTCTTAGTGGTATTATCGCTAGACTATTAATCCAAAAACTCAGCTAATGTTCTGGGGACCCGGGTTTGAATCCTGCCACGGCAGATGGTGGAATTTGAATTCAATAAAAATACCTGGAATTAAGAATCTGCTGATGACCATAAAACGATTGTCGGAAAAACCCATCTGGTTCACTAATGTCCTTTAGGGAAGGAAATCTGCTGTGCTTACCTGGTCTGGCCTATATGTGACTCCAGAGCCACAATAATGTGGTTGACTCTCAGATGTCCTCGGGTAACGAGGGATGGGCAATAAATGCTGGCCAGCCAGCAACACCTATGTCCCATGTTACTCCTAGAATATACCCTATCATTTTGCTAAACAGTGTCTACTACATACTCATTGTGTTACATGGAAAATGGTGAATGTGATTTCAAGGAAGGAGGGAGACAGTATGCAGGAAATTACAAGCCAGTTAGGTTAATGTCTGTTCTAGGGAAATGACTGGAATCTATTATTAGAAGCTTATTTATTATTAATGTCACAAGTAGGTTTACATTAACACATTATGTTCATATTCTTTTCTGGGACATATGCATCACTTCTTCTGATTTTGATTGACATCCCAGAATAACATACAATTCTGAGCTTGAAGTATAATGCATCTTAAATATCTCACACATCAAGAGCTCTGCTAATCTCAAAATGCACTTCCTTCAGTTATGGGGATATTGGTGGAAGAGCTATTTTGAGAACTTTTAGAAAAGCAACGGAAGAGCTCAAAGATCAACAAATACATAAATAAAAGAAGACTTAGGGTGGAATTTCCCTGTCCCGCCTGCCACAGGGATTGTAGCAAGTGGGACAGGACCATGCAAATGTTCATTGACCTCAGGTGAGATTTTCCAGTCTTGGGGTGAGCGCGGCTGGAAAATCCCAACCTCAGTGTGGTGATTGTCCCTTTAAGGGCAACACAGCAGAGTAAGGGTCACCTGACCTGGGTGAGCAGTCGGAACTCAGATTGGGGAATCACCCCAGGGGGAGGAGTTCTCTTCGGCAGGGGTATTTGAGACATTGAAACATGCTGCAACTCTCGTTGATCCTTGTAAATAAATCCTTAGTTGTTCAGTATTGCAGCCTCTGAAAGTACATTATCACATTGAGAAAAATAGTTGGGAAGCAAGTGGAAGAGAAATTTTCCCAGAATACTCGAACAACAGTCACTCAATGAGATGGTTCTGCTCACAGTTAACGGTGGGGGAATCACACATCACATCTCATGCACATTTTCCGGTATTATTGATATCGAATTCCATCAAACCGTCAAAGAAATAAGGACGGTTCCAATCAGAAAAATAATTGCGTTTGTTATTAGGGTCAAAATAGAACAATAATGACCAGAAACTTAATCTCTCGAATTAAGACAGCTTGTATTCAATGCACAACAAATATTTTCAAAACATCAGTGAATGTGAGGCCTTCAATGGACCACCCACATTGTTCTCAAACACTAAAACATACTAATTACTTACATTTATATCAGTACAACATGACCAGCAACCTGCAATCAAGGACCTGGCTCACAACAATGAAACGGAGACACTTACTCACAATGGGTGAGTCATATAGAATGACTGAATCAAGTAGCATTCTCAGCAAGGTTTAAAGAAGATTATCGTAAGCATCTGAGAACTTTAGCAGCGATGAAAATGTGACTGAGGTGAAAATCCAATCTACCAAATATATGTGCAGGTGGCAAGAGCATAATCCAGTTCCTTCATAAACAATGTCTTGTTTTAAGTAACGATATCAGCATCAGCACTTTTACACAGGATTTAAATTCACCGATGCAAAGAATAGATTTATGAACACCTTGCTATTGCTTATAGGGTTTGTGATGGAAACATGAAACTGGTACAGCAACAAATAACCTGCATTTGTCTGGGATCCGAAGTGGATTCCGATATTTTCTGTGCTCCATTTAGCCTTAAGCACGACAGTCATTTGTCCAGCTCTGCAGAGTAGTTTGCTAAGGTGATGGCTGGAATTCTCCGACCTCACCCCCAGCTGGGATTCTCCAGTCCCGCTGCAATGAATTCAGCACCAACTTCTCTGTTCTCGCTGGCAGCGATGTTTTAAAGTCTGTGGGAGGAACCTCGAGCATCCGGAGGAAACCCACGCAGGGACGGGGAGAACTTGCAGACTCTGTATAGACAGTGACCCAACCCAGGTTCCTGGCAGCAATGCCACCGTGCCACCTATTTTTCCACCACACTGCATTTCAACCTGAAAAATAATTTGAGCTAGAAATGCTGAACAGGTCCTCAGCAGCGGTGTTTTAAAGTTTATTTATTAGTGTCACAATTAGGCTTACATTCACACTGCAATGAAGTTACTGTGAAAATCCCCTAGTTGCCACACTCCGGCACCTGTTTGGGTACACTGAGGGAGAATTTAGCATGGCCAATGCGCCTAATCAGCACATCTTTGGACTGTGGAAGGAAACCGGAGCACCCGGAGGAAACCCATGCAGACATGGGGAGAATGTGCAAACTCCACACAGACAGTGACCCAAGCTGGGAATCGAACCCGGGTCCCTGACGCTGTGAGGTAGCAGTGCTAACCACTGTGCCACCGTGCCACCCAGGTGAAGCAGTATACTATGGACAGGTATTACATTAGCCTATAAAGTCCTTTGTGATATTTTCAACATCTTGTTTTGATTCAGTCTTGAAAGGGTATGATTGAGGGTGCACCTCTGTCTCACATCGAGCATGACCCACCATATCGGAGGGCCGATGATGATGGTGGTTGTCCTTCAAGTTCAAAGAAGACGGTGGATGTCTAGATTCATCAATGGTGAACACAGAGATGGTTATGTAGTGCCAGGCTGGCTGCACAGAGTTGGAAACAGTTGGGGTATTAGAACTCAGATGTTGTGACTTGGACAGATGCTGCTCCAAGACGTTGTTCATCGGCAGCAATAAGAGGTTGATGTTGATCCTTTTCAAAAGTGACAGAAGCTGTACAGATCAGAGTTCTCCAGTGAGCTCCTTTTCACGCTGAGTCTTCCAGTTCATTAGACCACACCACTTCAGATTTCCCTTCAGCTTGTCTTTGTAGCACTTGTGTGGCCGACCTTGGTTCCTTTCGCCAGGCGCTTGCTCTCCATGTAGCAGCTAACTCGGATGCAATGCTCTTCCATTCTATTTCCACACTCCACCCAGTATAGCTGACTCTCAGAAGTATCAGTACTTGTCGTCTGGTCTCAGTCTAAGATTTTGAGGTTTGTGATCTTGCCAGCAGATGCTGAGGATGGGGTGAAGAACAGACATGTGAAATTGTTCCAGCTGATTTAGTATTTTTTATTATTCATTCACAGGATGTGGGCATCACTGGCTGTGCCAGCATTTATTGCCCATTCCTAATCGCCCTAAATGGCTTTGCTAGGCCATTTTAGAAGGCAGCGAGGAGTCAACCAGATTGTGGCTCTGGAGTCACGTGTAGGCCAGACTAGGTAAGGATGGCAGATTTCCTTCCCTCAAGGACATTAGTGAACCAGATGGATTTTTATGACAATCGACAATGGTTTTGTGGTCATCATCAGACTTTTAATTCCAGATTTTTATTGAATTTTAATTTCACTATCTGCCATGGTGGAATTTGAACCCAGATCCCCAGAGGATTATCCTGGGTCTCTGGATTGCGAGTCCAGTGACAATATATCTGCCCCATCAACCCCCTTATGTTTGCAGGATGAAGTCTTTGTTATATCGGCGACCGCAATATGATCGATCAACTTTCCAGTAATAGTTGTAAATCTGGAGGTGGAAAGGGGAGAGGAACTTGGTGAAATTATAATCACTAGGGAAGCAATACTGAGCAAACTGGTGGAGCTGCGGGCTGACAAGTCTCCAGGACCTGATGGACTTCATCCCAGGGTCTTAAAAGCGATGGATAATGAAGTAGTAGCTATGTTGGTGTTAATTTTCCAGAATTCACTCAATTTTGGAAAGGTTCCATCAGACTTAAAAGTAGCAAATAAGCCCCTCTATTCAAGGAGGGAGGCAGAAACGAGGAAACAACAAATCAGTTAGCTTGGTGTCTAACATAGGGAAGGTGTTAGAATCAATCATTAAGGAGATTCTAGCTGGATAATTAGAAACTGAAAGTAATCGGGAAGAGTCAGCATTGTTTTGTGAAGGGACTATCATGTCAAACTAATTTTTGGAGTTTTTTTGAAGGAATGACATGTTCTGTGGATAAAGGGGAACCTGTAGACATGCTGTACTTGGATTTCCAGAAGGCATTAGACAAGAAAGCAAAATAGGATTGCATGGTGTAGGGGGTCACCTATGATCATAGATAGATAATTGGATGACTGACGGAAAACAGAGAGTTCTGATTGGCAAAATATGGCAAGTGGAGAGCCGCAGGGGCCTGCGTCGGGACCTCAGCTTTTTACAGTTTATATCAATGGCTCATTTGAGGGGAGCAAAATCTACATTTCAGAGCTGGAGTTGCATCTGGAAGGATGAGATCTTCGTGCATAACATGCGCAGGGAGGTAGTCACACTGCAGCTAAAGAGGGCACAGGCAGAAAGAGAGTGGGTGATCGGTAGACAGAGAAAACGCACTTGGCAGGTACTACAGGTGTCCCGAGTCAGTGAACTTGAAGTCAGTGATAGTGAAATTGTTGGAGAAGATTCTTAGGAATAGGATCTATACACATTTGGAACTGAATGGTCTTGCTAGCGACAGACAGCATGGTTTTGTACGAGGGAGGTCATGTCTCACTAATTTAATTGAGTTTTTTGAGGAGGTGAAAAAAATGCTTGACAAGGGAAGGGCTGTGGATGTTGTCTACATGGACTTTAGTAAGGCATTCGACAAGGTCCCTCATGTCAGGCTGGTACACAAGATTAAATCTCACGTGATCAGGGGTGAACTAGCTAGATGGATTCAGAACTGGCTTGGCCATAGGAGGCAGAGGGTAGCGGTGGAAGGAGGGTATTTTTCTGAATGGAGATCTGTAACTAGTGGTGTTCCGCAGGGATCAATGCTGGGACCTCTGCTGTTTGTAATATATATAAATGACTTAGAAGAAAACATAGCTGGTCTGATTAGCAAGTTTGTAGATGATACTAAGATTGGCGGTAGTGATGAAGATTGTCAGAGAATACAGCAGGATAGAGATAGACTGGAAAATTAGGCGGAGAAATGGCAGATGGAATTTAATCCGGACAAATGCGAGATGATGCATTTTGGTCGATCCAATTCAGGTGGGAGCTATAAAATAAATGGCAGAACCATCAGGAGCATAAACACACAGAGAGATCTTGTTGACATCTTGTTGATCTTGGGACGTCTTGTTGAAGTTGTGCAAGACATTGGTAATGCCACACTTGGAATACTGTGTGCAGTTCTGGTCACCCTATTATAAAAAGGATATTATTAAACTAGAAAGAGTGCAGAAAAGATTTACTCGGATGCTACCTGGACTTGATGGTTTGAGTTATAAGGAGAGGCTGGATAGACTGGGACTTTTTTCTCTGGAGCGTAGAAGGCTGAGGGGTGATCTTATAGAGGTCTATAAAATAATGAGGGGCACAGATCAGCTAGAGAGTCAATATCTTTTCCCAAAGGTAAGGGAGTCTAAAACTAGAGGGCATAGGTTTAAGGTGAGAAGGGAGAGATACAAAAGTGTCCAGAGGCGCAATTTTTTCACACAAAGGGTGGTGAGTGTCTGGAACAAGCTGCCAAAGGTAGTAGTAGAGGCGGGTACAATTTTGTCTTTTAAAAAGCATTTGGATAGTTACATGGGTAAGATGGGTATAGAGGGATATGGGCCAAATGCGGGCAATTGGGATTAGTTTAGGGGTTTAAAAAAAATGGCGGCAGGGCCAAGTTGAGCCAAAGGACCTGCTTCCATGCTGTAAACCTCTATGATCCTATGACTCTATCTGAAAGTAGAAGTCCACAGATTCTTAAAAGTGGCAGCACAGGTGGAAAAGGTGGTGAAGAAAGCATATGGCATGCTAGCCTTCATCGGATGGGGCATCGAGTATAAAAGTTGGCAAATCATGTTACAGTTGTATAAAGCATTGGTTAGGCCACATTTGGAATGTTGTGTCCAATTCTGGTCACCACATTACCAGGAGGACGTGGAGGCTTTAGAGAGAGTACAGAAAAGGTTTACCAGGATGTTGCCTGGTATGGAGGGTATTAGCTATGAGGAGAGATTGAAATCAACTGGGATTGTTCTCCCTGGAAAGACGAAGGCTGAGGGGCAACCTGATAGAAATTTATAAAATTATGAGGGGTACGGATAGGGTAAACAGTTGGAAGCTTTTTCCCAGGGCAGAAATGACAATTACAAGGTGGCACAAGTTCAAGATAAGGGGGGAAAGATTCAGTGGAGATGTGCGGAAGAGGTTTTTTTACACAGAGGGTGGAGGGGGCCTGGAATGCACTGCCAAGTGAGGCGGTTGAGGCAGTTACATTAGCCACATTTAAGACTTATCTTGATAAGCGTATGAACAAACGGGGAACAGAGGGATATAAGCGATTGGTCTAGATAGGACGTGATCAGCGCAGGTTTGGAGGGCCGAAGGGTCTGTTCCTGTGCTGTACTGTTCTTTGTTCTTAAACATACTTTATATTTGTGATGATATTGTGCCTTTAAGAAATGTATGTTAATTATGTTTCTCTGCAGGATGATTTGTCGGCACTATGTTTTCTGTAGTCGGTGTCCTTTATTGTTACTGAAGCAGTATAATTGATATCATGTTGATTTTAATCTGAACTAATGCAGTGTTCTGTGATTTTAATGTCTCCCTTGGGATTGCAGAGTAGAGCTTGATTTAGGATAAGTGACAGGTCAGGTGATATGCTTGGGAACAGCTATTTTTCACAGAGCATTGCAGTTTTAGTTTAGTTTTCAGAAGCAACATGAAGCTAAGAGAAGCAACAATGGTTTATTTTCTCTCTGGGGTTGGACTTTTTGCTGTTTAAGTGTTGCTCAGTTGGAAGCTGCCAGAGGCTGCATTCACCTCTCTGAGGTTGTGTTGTTTATAGGATATATCCTTCTCTGCAAACAGCTGGCTTGGATTCCTGTCCATAGGTGTTACAAATCTGGAAATTCAGCATCGCATAATTTTTTGTGCTAACTAATGCTGGAGAAGGGGGCATTTCTGTTGGATATTGCTTTACATTGGAACAACAGAGATAACTAGCTGTTAGGAGTTAATCTGTGTCACATTTAAGCCTTGTAAATGTTAAAAATTGTGCTAATTCTTTTTGTTATATTCTAACTGTGTTCATAGAATCATAGAAATAGAAACCCTACAGTGCAGAAGGAGGCCATTCGGCCCATCGAGTCTGCACCGACCACAATCCCACCCAGGCCCTACCCCCACATATTTTACCCGCTAATCTACACATCCCAGGACTCTAAGGGGCAATTTTTTAACCTGGCCAATCAACCTAACCCGTACATCTTTGGACTGTGGGAGGAAACCGGAGCACCCGGAGGAAACCCACGCAGACACGAGGAGAATGTGCAAACTCCACACAGACAGTGACCCGAGCATCGAACCCGGGACCCTGGAGCTGTGAAGCAGCAGTGCTAACCACTGTGCTACCGTGTTCTTAAACAAACTTTGTTTGGAAAAAGTTTCTGAGTGGGTCATTTGAATCATACCTGGAGTGAAATGCCTTATGCTCACCAATGCCAAAATCAAATGTAAAACATAGGGTCTAGGCTAATTTCACAAATCACCTTGGAGTTTCTGGCCTGGGCCTTAACAGTTTGTTCATTCAATATACCAAAAAGAAGAACAAAATAAGTCTTTGTTAATAATTAGGAACTCTGAGGGAAGGAAGAACACAAAGCATCTTAAAGGGGTTTTGTAAGTCAATGGCATTACCAATATTTTATCTATGGAACTTTGACATTGTTTTCATGACAGAATATATACTTCCTTCATCTTAACCTATTGCTTCAGTGAATTCATTACCTTATAATGATAGACAATGGGCCCGATTTTACCATTGCGTCACGCCCGTTTTTGAGCGCAAAAACGTGGTAAAGTCGGGTATGAGGCCATTAACGCAATCCACACCCGCGTCCACGCAGATGGCCACTTTACCGAGACCCGGGAATGGCCGCGATCCGATTTGCGCCCGAAACAGGCGCCACGGCGATTTAAATGCATTTGCATGCATTTAAATTGAATTAATGAACCGCCCGCCCAACTTTATCAGCATTTCCCGCTTTACCATTGCGTTCGCCGATCCGCAATCGTGCCGAAATGGACCTGCTGAATAAAAGTCTGAATCGGGCGCTCCAGCTGCTGAAGAGGCGAGTTCAGCACTTCGAACAGCTCTCTGACTCAGATCGGTGGTGGAGGGGGGGAGGGAGGCCGATCAGATTATTCTCTGGTGGGTGGAGGGGAGGAGAAGGGAGGGCCGACCGTTGTCTGGTTGGGGGGGGAGGAGGGCCGACCGTTGTCTGGTTGGGGGGAGGCGGGTCAGATATACCTCTGGGGGGGGAGGGTGAGGCCAGATCATTCTCTCGGGTGGAGATGGGGGGGGAGTGAGGCCAGGTCATTCTCTGGAGCGCAGTGAGCGATCGGGCCTCCCCCCCCCACCAGAGATACATCTTACCTGCCTCCCTCCTCCTCTCCCCACTCCCAGAGAATGATCTGACTTCACTCTGCACCACCCCGCCCCCCGTTCAGAGAATGATCTGGCTTCAGTCCCCCCCAGCGGAACATCTGGCCCGCCTCCCTCCCCCCCTCCCCCACCAGACAACGATCGGCCGTCCCCACCCCCACCCCCACCACCAGACAACGATCTGGCCTCACTCCCCTCCCCCCCCCCAATCAGAGAATGATCTGGCCTGCCTCCCTTCCCCACCCCCCCCCCACCCCCGCCGCCGATCTGTGTCAGAGAGCCATTGGAAGCTCTGAACTCACCTCTTCAGCAGCTGGAGTGCCCAATTCAGACTTTTATTCAGCAGGTCCATTTTGGCGCGATTCCGGATCGGCGAACACGGTGGTAAAGGGGGAAATACTGATAAAGTTGGATGGGCTGTTCATTAATTCAATTTAAATGCATGCAAATGCATTTAAATTGACGTTGTGCCCGTTTCCGGCGCGATTCGGATCGCGTCCATTCCCGGGTCTCAGTAAAGTGGTAATCTGCGTGGACACGGGCGCAAATTGCGTTAATGGCCTCACACCCGACTTTACCACGTTTTCGCACACGTTTTCGGGTTCGACGCAATGGTAACATAGGGCCCCAAGTTTTGGCCTTGCAAAGCAGAAAATCTACTAAAAGTCTGCAAGTGGAATGTCCTCCATTATTCTTGTAAAGAGAGCCACTGAGTCTTTCCAAATGCACAGGATAATTTTCCCTGCTCGGGGCAGGAGAAACTATAAGCTTAATCTTATTTTTTGGGCTATTTGTCAGGCTTAGCTCACTGATAACATTCCTCTGTGTACAAGGCCTATGGATTGAAGCCCGATTGAAGAGACTTGGGTGGCACAGTGGCACAGTGGTTAGCACTGCTGCCTCACAGCACCGGGGACCCGGGTCCAATTCCAGCCTTGGGTGACTGTTGGTGTGGAGTTTGCACTTTTTCTCTGTGTCTGCGTGGGTTTCCTCCGGGTGTTCCGATTTCCTCCCACAGTGCAAAGATGTACGGGTTAGGTTCATTGGCCATGTTAAATTGCCCCTCAGTGTCAGGGGGGTTAGCAGCATGGGGTTATGGGGATAGGGCCTTGATGGCATTGTTGTCGGTGCAGACTCGATGGGCCGAATGGCTTCCTTCTGCACTGCAGGGATTCTATAATTCTTCTGAGAAATCGGATGGTCCAATTCGAGGGCATCTCACTAATGTCAACAATTGTTCCTTTCAGAGTTCGTAGTGATACTGATTAGGAAGTGTGACATTCGGAAGATCTACGTGGCATTCTATGGGATCACTAATAATTGTTTCCATCATTCTTGAAACCTTCTGCAATGATTGTGATAATTAAAGGCCAGGACCAATTCTATTCATTCTTCCTCCATAGGAAATAAAAGTTGATGAGTTTAATAATTTTAGGCTGAAGGACCTACGGCGGAAACTGAATCAATCAAATCAGCTTGTTGCAGATTTGAGCCAAATATTTTCCTAGCTAATCGCATCCAGAAAAATGCTTCACAACTTACGCAATCTGAATATTGAAAATTATTTTGTCCTTAATTGAGAAGAACTTTGAAATGTGTCTTATCTGCATGATTAATGAAGCAGAAATCAAATTCCCACTTTCGAAAGATTTGTAATTGTATTTGAGCACACATTGAGAAATTTGTGCAGATGTATATTAGGCAAATCATGTTTATTACTTGGTGAAACAAAGCTCATTTAAATTAGTCAACTGTGGAACAGTGACGCCATTGAGTCTGATTTTTATTAAGATTAATTCATTGTTTCTTTCGCCCTTTCGCGAAATTGTCCCATCGTGGGACATCTGGGAAGCAATTAAACTCTACCCACATTTATGAAAAGTTCAGAATATGTGGTCTGAGTCACGGAAGCAGGTTTTTTATGGGCGATGAATTAAATTCAAACCAAAAATCAATCTCAGAGGCCTTGCAAATTAGCAGATGTTCCTACCAGTACAAAGAATAAAAGGAGGACTGCTGCATAATGAAAACTGATTGCAGTTCTGGATAAGACCAAGCTAAGAGGTGTGCTGATTCTAAGGAGTGAGCTGAGGAAAATGAAAATACTCAGGCCCACATACGTATGTGATAAGTGAAAATAATTGTAAAATACTGCACAGAATTGTTTTTAAAAATAGCACGGATATTATTTCAGTGTCTGGAGCAGTGGTTGAGGTATATCAGATTAGAAGTTCACTAGGTCCAACTAATAGAATTAGAACTATAGAGTCAATGCAATTATAAGGATGCTGCCTGGTTTGGAGGGTAGGTCTTATGAGGAAAGGTTGAGGGAGCTAGGGCTGTTCTCTCTGGAGCGGAGGAGGCTGAGGGGAGACTTAGTAGAGGTTTATAAAATGATGAAAGGGATAGATAGAGTGAACGTTCAAAGACTATTTCCTCGGGTGGGTGGAGCTATTACAAGGGGGCATAACTATAGAGTTCGTGGTGGGAGATACAGGAAGGATATCAGAGGTAGGTTCTTTACGCAGAGAGTGGTTGGGGTGTGGAACGGACTGCCTGCAGTGATAGTGGAGTCAGACACTTTAGGAACATTTAAGCGGTTATTGGATAGGCACATGGAGCACACCAGGATGATAGGGAGTGGGATAGCTTGATCTTGGTTTCAGATAAAGCTCGGCACAACATCGTGGGCCGAAGGGCCTGTTCTGTGCTGTACTGTTCTATGTTCTATGTTCTATAACTAAGAGGAAGGCATGCTCAAATTAGACAGGCATTTATATAACTATTTTCATGACCAGCAGACATCAAAACACTTTACAGTCAAGGAACTATTTAGTTTGAAGGGGTAGCATAGTGGTTAGCACTGCTGCCTCACAACGCCAGGAGCCCAAGTTCAATTCCGGCCTCGGGTGATTGTCTGCCTGTCAACAAAACCATTGTCATAAAAACCCACCTGGTTCATAGATGTCCTTTAGGGAAGGAAATCTGCCGTCCTTACCTGGGCTGGTCTGGCCTACATGTGACACTTAAAAGTGTCCACTGAAATGGCATGGCAAGCCATGGTGCCACCAAGCTCGGTGGTTAGCACTGCTGCCACACAGCGCCAGGGACCCAGGTTCAATTCTGGTCTTGAGCGAATATGAGGAGTTTGCACGTTCTCCCCATGTCTGCGTGGGTTAGGTGGATTGGCCGTGTGAAATGTGCAGGTTAGGTGGATTGGCCGTGTGAAATGTGCAGGGTTATGCGGATAGGGCGGAGGAGAGGGCCTGGGTAAGATACTCTGTCAGAGAATTGGTGCAAACCTGATCGGCTGAATGGCCTTGTCTGCACTGTATGAATTCTGTGATTTAGTCATTGTTATACTATATGAGATGCAGCAGCCAATTCGACACAGTGAATTTTCCCAAACAGCAATGTGATAATAAGCAGATAATCAGCTTTTATATCTGGATTGAGGGATGAATGTTAGCCCAGACACCAAGGATAATGCCCCTGCTTTTTTTCAAAATAGTGCCACGTTTTCTTTTACATCCACCTGAGCAGCGGAGTAGGTCACAAGGAAAGCTCTCATCCGAAAGGTCCAGCAGTGCACTACTCTCCCAGTACCGCACTGCAATGTCGTCTTTGACTTTTGTGCTCAGGTTTCAGAGTGAGACTTGAACCAAAGACCTTAGAGACAAGAGTGAGACCAACTGAGACAGCGCTGATACTCTGTGGCTGGGATTCTCCGGCCGTTCACGCCAGTGGGATTCTCCGACCCTGACAACAACGCAGCCCCACCCATGGGTTTCATGCCGGCGTGGGGGTGACACCAATGGGAAATCCCTTTGACAGCGGCGGGACTGGAGAATCCCACCACCAGCGAACAGTACGCCGCCTCCCGCCATTGGAAAAGACGCAACTGGGAGGCGGTAGAATCTCGCCCAATGTGTCCACTTCTGATTGTCAAGAAACAAAGAAAACATTTGAAGCAGAGTTCTAAAGATGACCCGTAGCAATAGATATCAGGAAAGACAGAAGATTTTGCTCTGTAAGATCCAGTGGGGGTGGCTGGGACATGAATATAGAGAAATGCAAAATAACAAACAGTTTGAATCTAAAAAATGACTTCAAATTAAATTGTAACAAGAAAAATTGTAAGAAGGAGCGGCATGTTGGCACAGTGGTTAGCACTGCTGTCTCACAGCGCCAGTGACCCAGTTTGATTCCCGGCTTGGGTCACTGTCTGTGCAGAGTTTGCACATTCTCCTCGTGTCTACGTGGGTTTCCTCCGGGTGCTCCTGTTTCCTTCCACAGTCCAAATATGTGCGAGTTAGGTTGATTGGCCATGTTAAATTGCCCCTTAATGTCAGGGGGACTAGTAGGGTAAATAAGTGGGGCTACAGGGATAGGGTCTGGGTGGGATTGTGGTCAGTACAGACTTGATAGGCTGAATGGCCTCCTTCTGCACTGTAGGGTTTCTATGATTCTATGAAAAGTGTGCACAGATTCAGACTAATAAATGGAAATTTTAGGACTTTTTACAAGGAGCTTTTCTTCTTAAAAAAAAGGGTGACCTGTGCATAGCATTGACCTCAGCACAGAACGGTAGAGATAGACCCTGAAAATGTTCAGGGAATGTTGAACATTGCAATGGTGATACTGTAGGCTTCTTCTGGATGTATGGATGGATAGATTGATATCATCTACATGGGCCCAACTTTCATCTAAGAGGCAGGAATCAAGTCTCAGGGGATTTCCCGATGTCACAATCCAGCCTCCTGACGGACAGAGTCCATTGATACCACCTTTATGGCGGGCAGTTGGGGAAGGGCTGAAGTTGGGGCTGTCCTCTCCCACAACAGGCCTGAGGTGGACACAGTTGTGGGCCAATAATGAGGTGGCCAGGTTAAACTGTCTGCCTCCATTCACTGTGATATTACTCCGTTCTGCAAAGGAGTGTAAGGACCCCAAACTCTCTTCCATACTGTTCACCCCTCCTCTCACCTAACCTCCCACATCTTCATCCCCTCAACCTCCACAGTACCCATACCCCATCCTCTCACTCCTCACCTCATCATCCTCCCCTCATCCCCTTGACTCCCCTAACTCTCCCCTCAACCCCAACACCTCATATGTACTCACCCAGTTTCGACCAAATACAACACTCAAGGGCCATACAATAATGTTGGGAAGTCTTTGAGAAGCTCATAAATCTGTCAAAATGCACACCACTCCACTTTAAAAACTATAATCCTATGAGCACCTTATACATTTCTCAATATAACAATGCTCACAGTCCCCTTTCCAACCACGTCAACAGCATCTGCTGAGCTGAATCTATTACTGGGTTTGGAACTCAAGCAAGCATTCATAATGAGATGCCATTGAAAAGCCGTGGCAACGAAACCTCCACAGCTGAAAACATTAAAGCATTTGAACACAACCAGAAGCTCAGCCAGTTGTCAAAACTTTGAAACAGGCAAACAGATATCTGAGCTGAACATCAATGAAAACATGAGAGCAACTGGGGCAATTCACACAATAAATCTGAATTTTGCTATTGTGTAATGTAGAATAGTACTTTATCTAGTGGATAATGTACGCTAATACATCAAAAGACATTTTCACTTTCACAATGCTGTTGAATGTAATGGTCACTTACGTTTACCAAACAAAACCCTAGAATTAGTCATAGTATTAAAAACATTAAAAAGTATTATGCAACATGCTATTTTTTGACAAGTGAAGTGAAACAGCTTTTGAATTTCTCTTTCATATGATTCCCAACTCCAAGATATGGCTGACCATATAGTTCCTGAGACCACTGAGTTAGTGTGAATCATGTTGCCTTCAACAGCCAACCTGAATTTATGGAAATTCCAGAGGGTCTGAAATGGCTTCTGCTGTGTTTTTCTTCTCCTAGTGCTTACTGAGTGGATAACCAGAAGGACACAAGTCACACATGAAAGATTGGCTGACACAAAAATGTGGAGGGTCATTTATTAAGGAATTGTAAAGTTGGTAGTGGTATCACACAATTGGAGAACTTGAACACATGTCTTAAAACAAATTGAGACCATGTCTGAATCACATGATAGATTGCATAATTTCTCCACTGGTGAAGTATATGGAAAACAGAACCACACCCACTGAAAAGTATACTACAACTCTTAAGACCTGGGCCCAAAATGCCAAAGTGTTTTGTGAAGTTAGCTTAAAACTCTCAGTTTTACATTTGATTTTGGCTTGAATGAGCATAAGATGTTTCACTCCAGGTATGATTCAAGTGACCTACTAGGAAGCATTTATCAAACAAAGTTTATTTAAGAACACGGTTAAAATATAACAAAAAGAATTGGTATAACTTTTACTATTACAAGACTTAAACATGACACAGTATTTAATCCTTAACAACTAGCTATCTATGTTGTTCCAGTTAGACATCATCCCACAGACACAAACACTTCTTCAGACTTGACACAAAACAAGTATTCTCACGTGATGCTGGATTTCCAGCTTTGAAACACCTCTGGATAGAAATCCAGACCAGCTGTTTGCAGGAAGGGTATTTCCTCAAAACAGCCAAACTTCAGAGAGGTAAACTTAATCTTTAGTGAGTTCCAGTCTTCAGACCCCGGAGAGGGGGGAAAACCTGCTGTTTCTCTCACAGCTTCAAACAGCTTCTGAAAACAAAACTAAAACTGAAATGCTGTGTTAAAAAGAGCTGTCCCTCGCCATGACCTGTCAATCAAGCCCAATCAAGCTCCACTCAGCAATCCTAAGAGACATATTAAAACCACAGAACTACAGAACCACACAAAATCCTGCCCAATATATTTGAGCTTCTGCCAGCATTTCCAGAGGCACTGCACATGACTGGAAAGACTGTGTTTTAAGTTTAAATTCAGATTAAAATCAACATTGCTTCAGCTAACCTGCTTCAGCAATAATAAAGGACATCGGTCACAGACAACATGGTACCAACAAAATATTCTTCAGAGAAACATGATTAAAATGCCTTTCTTAAAGGCACAGTACTATCACACAACACATACTTCTACAATGGAGTCACCAACATCAGGACAGCTGGATGGGGGCTTATGACCCACCACCCTTTTCCTGCACCATTGAAAATTGCCAGCGATGGGAATGCAGATGAGAATTCTGGAACCAGGTCCTGCCCGCCATTTTAAAAAACCCACCTGGAGAAATTCATCCCCATGTCTGACAGCCCGAAACTTGGTTCCAGCATGATGGAATAGATACTGGCAGTTAAGATTGACCCCAATAAGTAATAATAATAAGCCATTCCATTCCATTTCTGGTTTCAAAGTGTGATTATCTTATATTTCATAGAATCATTGAATCCCTATAGTGCAGAAAGAGGCCACTTGGCCCATCAAGTTTGTACCGATCACAATCCCTCCCATAATCCCACTTATTTACCCTCCTAAGCCCCTGACAAGCAGGGGCAATTTAGTATCGCCAATCAACCTAACCTGAACATCTTTAGGCTGTGGGAGGAAACCGGAGCACCCGGAGGAAAACCCATGCAGACATGGGGAGAATATGCAAATTCCACACAGACAGTCACCCAAGCTGGGAAGCGAACCTGTGTCCCTGGCACTGTGAGGCAGCAGTGCTAACCACTGTGCCACCGTGCCGCCCAATCATCATAATGTATCTAATTCATTCGTACAAAGGTGGCAAATTTAAGAGCAACTTGTATAATTCATGCTTACATGCAAATATGAAGTGACTAATTTCTATACTGACCAGTGTTGATTTGATATTGATTTGATTTATCAGTGTCACATGTATATGAAAAGTATTGTTTCTTGCGCGCTATATAGGCAAAGCATACCGTACATAGAGAAGGAAAGGAGAGGGTGCAGAATATGGTGTTACAGCCACAGATAGGGTGTAGAAAAAGATCGGATTGCAAACTGCCTTCCAAGTCCCGAGTGGTTTAATGAGCTTTTGCAATGGGACATATGGCATTGCTACCAAGGGAGTACGTACCACTGGGAACTAAAGTCCTCAATTATAGAGCAGCAGTGTGAAATAACCTAGGTTTCTTACTGTGTCAAGTGACTTGGCAAAGTCTTTACCACAAAGGCATAAGCTTTCCTGCACTGAGAGCAAAACTTGTTGTCACATTCATACCCTAACGGGAAGTGGCCCATTAGTCAAGGATTGGTTTTTAAAGATAAGAGAGGTAGGTCATTCTGGAGACAAAATGCACATCCATGTTGGATAAGCAGGAAATCAACTTGTGCGGATTTCTCAGTAGAGACTCATGGTGGTTTTCTGTACAGCCAAAACACGTTGCAACTTTAGTGGTCAGAGTGCTTGCAATTTCCTCAGTATAAAGTAGAACACACTCTCTAACTTTATTGCCACAGAGTCATAGAAACAGGCCGTTCGGCCCAACTTGTCCATGCTGCTAGTCCCAATTGCCCGTGTTTGGCCCATATTCCTCTATATCCATCCTATATAACTGTCTAAATGCTTTTTAAAAGACAAAATTGTACCCGCCTCTACGAATACATCTGGCAACTTGTTCCAGACACTCACCACCCTCTGTGTGAAAGAATTGCCCCTCTGGACCCTTTTGTATCTCTCCCCTCTCACCTTAAACCTATGCCCTCTAGTTTTTAGACTCCCCTATCTTTGGGAAAAGATATTGACTATCTAGCTGACCTATGCCCCTCATTATTTTATAGACCTCTATAAGTTCACCCCTAAGTCTCCTACGCTCCAGGGAAAAGAGTCCCAGTCTATCCAGCCTTCCCTTATAACTCAAACCATCGATTCCCAGTAGCATCCTAGTAACAACCCCCCACCCCCATGAAATAAAAGTCAACTCTGTTGCACAATACTCATTTTGCTGTATTCAGCCACAGTGACCTTTTACTGACAAATGAAGTGAACAAACTCACTAAACTAAACGGTTCATTTCCATCCCAGTTTGTTGAGAGGCTCCCAAACCCATGCAAAATGTCTGATACTGAAGTAGACCGAATGAACTGACAGAGCTAATCGATCCATTGATCCGGCCATTCAGGTTCGCTCACAGGACTTGGAGTCAATCAGTTCCTTTTCGGTAAAGATCTCAAGACTTAACTTCTTGATCACTTCTCTCAAAAAAGATGACCTTGACCTGTTCCCATGGATAATGGTGACAAATTGTTTGAACGTGGACAAAAGTGTTGAATTCCAGAGGTGAGAGTGACTGTTCTTGACATCAAGGCTACATCTGACTGAATGTGGCATCGAGGAGTCCTAGTGAAACTGGTGTCAATTGGATATCAGGGCACGGGGGGGGCACTCTCTGCTGGTTGCAGTCATACCCAGCACAAAGAAAGATGGTTGTGGTGGTTGGAAGTCAATCATCTCAGCTCCAGGACATCACTGCAGGAGTTCCTCAGGGTTAGTGTCCTAGGCCCAACCATCTTCAGCTGCTTCATCATTGACCTCCCTTCGATCATAAGTTCAGAAGTGGGGCTGTTCGCTGATGATCGGACAATGTTCGGCACTGTTCACGACTCCTCAGATACTGAAGCAGTCCATGTCCAAATGCATCTAGGCTGGACAATATCAAGGCTTGGACAAGTAACATTCACGCCACAAAAGTGCCAGGCAAAACCATCTCCAACAAGATAGAATCTACCCATTGTCCCTTGACATTCAATGGCATTACCATCACTGAATCAACATTCTGGGGGTTACCACTGACCAGAACCTGAACTGGACTAGCCATACAACACTGTGGCTACAAGAGCAAATCAGAGGCTAGGAATCCTGTGGTGAGTAACTCACCTCATGACTCCCCAAAGCCTGTCCACCATCTACAAGGCACAAGTCAGGAGTGTGATGGAATACTCACCACTTGCCTGGATGAGTGCAGCTCCAACAATTGTCAAGAATCCCAAAACCAACCAGAGAAAAGCAGCCTGCTTGATTGACACCCCTTTCACAAATATTCACTCCATCCACCATCGATGGACAGTGGAAGCAATGTGTACCATCTACAAGATGCACTGCAGGACCTCATCAAGGCATCCTGCGACATCACCTTCCAAACTCAAGAGCAATACCATCTAGAAGGACAAGAGCAGCAAACACATGAGAACCCCACCGCCTATAAGTTGCCCTCTAAGTCAGTCATCATCCTGACTTGGAAATATATCAATGCCGTTCCTTTACTGTCGCTGGGTCAAAATCCCAGATCTCTCTCCCTAACAGCACTCTGGGTGTACCTACACTGCACAAACAGTTCAAGAAAGAGCATCTCACCCAGGCCCACCCCACATCCTATTCCCCTAACCCCACACATTTACCCTGCTAATCCCGCTAACCTAAACATCTTGGGACACTAGGGAGCAATTTAGCATGGGCAATCAACCCACCCTGTACATCTTTGGACTGTGGGAGGAAACCGGAGCACCCGGAGGAAACCCATGCAAACACGGTGAGAATGTGCAAACTCCACACAGACAGTGACCCGAGGCCGGAATTGAACCCGGGTCCCTGGCGCTGTGAGGCAGTAGTGCTAACCACTGTAGATGAATAAGGAAAAACAATGCACTCTCTGACTTCTAGACAAACGTTCAGGGAAAGAATGTGTAGTATATTCCAAAAACTAAAGTAATTAACTCAGACATAACCACCTTAGGTGTAGATAACTCTGACTTGAGAGCACAAGGGATCATTAAGCAGTAGCGAGCCTTCTGGGCAACTGTTTGGGTTGTACTGATTGCTTCTTTTAAATGTAGACCATATAGGGCGGCACGATGGTTAGCCCTGCTGTCTCACAGCGCCAGGGAGCTGGGTTCGATTCTGGCCTCCAGTCACTGTCTGTATGGAGGTTGCACATTTTCCCTGTGTCTGCGTGGGTTTCCTCCCACAATCAAAAGATGTGCAGGTTAAGTTGATTAGCCATGGTAAATTGCCATTAGTGTCAAGGGGATTAGCAGGGTAAGTAGAGATTACGGGAATAGGGGCTGGGTGGGATTGTGGTCAGTACAGGCTCAGTGGGCCGAATGGCCTCCTTCTGCACTGTATGGATTCTATGTTAAATATACAGCTTCTATAACATCTAATCCTTCAATTTGCCCTCGGTGTTCCACTAACTTCTTATTTGTGGTGCATTTTCTTCAGTTTGTCCCTGTTGTGTTAGACGGCTCCACTTGCTTAGGCCAGTCGATGTGTTCCGCATGAGAAGCACTGCCTTCATTTATTGTCTGCTGACACTGAGAGTGCTTCTTCGATCAAGTGTGTTCATCGTGAGGGAGAGGAACTGCCTTTGAATGAATTTCACTGACTTGTTTTACCTCAGTGACTTGCCATCAGACAAACTCTCTGATATCCCGTCTGATTGGGGGCTTTCTCTTCAGGAACTAAAGAATACTGACAACAGTGAAATCCGAAGGAACAATATTTCTGATTATTCTTCACAGCTGAAGTGCGCGTCTCAATCATTCAGCGATGGACCTTGCTGAAACCCTGATAACAAGTCAGAAAACCTATCACTATTTTTATGGAGTCTGAGAACGAGTAAAATGGAATGTGCACAACAGCATTCACTTTTTGAATAATTAAATGATACCTAGATTTGCCACTGCACTAGAAATGCCAAGCTTATACAAAGGAATGATTGCATCTCATCAAAGCTAAAGCAAGTGTAGCTTGGCACATCAAATAATTCACGGATGCAGGAAGACATTGAAGTGTGTTAAATAATTATCTGCATTTTCAAATGCCTCAATCTTGTCTTTGTTGCAAAAAACTGTAACTTCATTGCCATCCTCTTGAGGAAGGTTTCACCACACATGTCATTCAAAGTTTTTATTTGGAACATGAACACTTCAATAAGATTACATAATTTCACTGAGACTTAAGAAAGCTACAGCGATGGCCTAGTGGTATTATCGCAGAACTATCAATCCAGACACTCAGCTAATGTTCTGGGGACCGGGGTTCGAATCCCACCACGGCAGATGCTGGGATTCGAATAAAAAATATCTGGAATTAAGAATTTACAGATGACCATGAAACCATTGTCGATTGTCAGAAAAACCAATCTGGTTCACTAATGTCCTTTAGGGAAGGAAATCTGCCATCCTTACCTGGTCTGTGACTCCAAAGCCACAGCAATGTGGTTGACTCTCAACTGCCCTCAGGCAACTAGAGATGGGCAATAAATGCTGGCCAGCCAGCGATGCCCATGTCCCATTAATGAATAAAAAAAGAAGCTGGGGGCAAGTTGTGACATAGCGGTATTGTGACTGGACTAACATTCCAGAGACCCAAGACAATGCTTTAGGGACCCAGGTTCAAATCTCATCACAGCCGATGATGAAATTTGAATTCAATAAAAAGCTGGAACTAAAATTCTAATGATGGCCATGAAATCATTGTCAATTGCTGTAAAAGCCCATCTGGTTTACTGATGTCCTTAAGGGAAGAAAATCTCCCTTCCTTACCTGGTCTGAGGGGAGGCGGTGGCATTATCCTATTGTCACTGGACTAGTAATCCAGAGAGCCAGGGTAACGCTCTGAGAACTCGGGTTCGAATCCCACCATGGCAGATGGTGAAATTTGAATTCAATAAAAATCTGGAATTAAAAAAAACCCATTGTTGATTATCATAAAAACCCTTTAGGGAAGGAAAACTGTCATCCATACCTGGTCTGACCAACATGTGACTCCAGAGCCACAGCAACTCCTAAATACTTTCTGAAATGGCTTCGCAAGCTACTCAGTTTGGGATGGGCAAAAGATGATGGACACTCATATCCAATGAATAAATAAAAAGATATATATTGTGTGATGGGAAGCAACTGGATGCAGCATGCTGTCATACAAATAATTAATTGCGCTAGAGATGTGAATGAGTTCAAAACCTTTCAGGTTTTATTAATGAATAAATTTGACATATACACTTAAGATTGCAAAGGATGACTTTGCCACAGGAGGTCCACACATTACACTGAGGTGAATTTACTCGTCCTGGTATCTCTCTTCATCATCATCTTGACATACAGCACAATTGCCTTTTTAAAATCTTATCTAAAAGGCAGGACCGTTCTCCCACACTCCATTTTCCCACATGTCCATTCTGACCTCATGTGGTCTCAGGTTCGGAGTTCTTGAGCTGCACTAAAAAGCACGGGGTGAGATCTTCCGACTGTTCACACCAGCGAGATCTTCCAGTCCCGCCGATGGCACATCCCCACCATGGGTTAGCCAGCGGCATGAGGTGGGATTCAATAGGAAATCCCATTGACAGCGGAGGGGCCAGATGATCCCACCCACGGTCAATGACGTGCCGCCTCCAACCATCGAGAAACACGCTGCGGGGAGACCAGGAAAACTCATCCGCGGTTGTTTTAGACACAGAAGGAGCCATTCTGCCAAAACAACAATATTGGTTTGGATTTTCATAGAGTCAGGCCAAATCCAAGGGCACGGTGGCACAGTGGTTAGCACTGCTGCCTCACAGTGCCAGGGACCCGGGTTCGATTCCGGCTTGGGTCACTGTATATCCGGAGTCTACACATTCTCCTCGTGTCTGCGTGGGTTTCCTCCGGGTGCTGCAGTTTCCTCTCACAGTCTGAAAGACGTGCAGGTTAAGTGCATTGGCCATGCTGAATTCTCCCTCAGTGTACCCGAACAGGCACCGGAGTGTGGCAACTAGGGAATTTTCACAGTAACTTCATTGCAGTGTTAATGTAAGCCTACTTGTGACACTAATAAATACATTTTAAAGGTGGCGGAGGCCACGCAATTCCAGGATTCCACCCCCAACACCCCCTCCATTCCCAGCATTGGCAATTTTCAAAAATGCAGGATAAGGATGCGGACAGCATTCCACACCCTCGACAGCTGATCTGCCGGCTCTGTGGCAGCAGCAGGAGGAGAAGGGGGGATGTTGGTTGGTGATATGAGATGCCCATCCTATTCGTGAAGTCCAGTCAGCTTCTCGAGGACTCGGTTGACAACCCCTCGGCGGTATTTCTTTGTGAAGCATTGTCTGGATTCCGAGTTCTTTTTAAAATTATGACAAAATGTCTTAACCAGGGCCCCGCTCCATTCTCTCCACAACTCCCCCCCGCCCCCCCCCCCCCGCCCCCAGGGGCCCCTTCACTTCCATGCCACTCACCCAGTATGCACTACGTACAGAATCAACAAACCATTGGGAACCTGTCTCGGGGGCAGGGAATTCAGATGGTGTTCGTAAAGCAGAAGTGGAAATGAATAGGGTTGGGAAGCATTTTCTGATCAGGGCCAGTGTGACCTCCTGGACTCGTTTCGATCGCCTCAGGGGGTCGGAGAGGAATTTCCCAGATTTTTTTTCCCCATATTGGCCCTGGGGTTTTCACTCTGGGTTTTCGCCTCTCCCTGGAGATCACATGGTCTGGAATGGGGGGGTGGGGGTGAGTTAATAGGTTGTGATGAACAAAGCATCGTAGCTGTGAGGGACAGCTCGGTGGATAGGATATTAGGATGTAGATAGGCTGGAAAATTGGGCGGGGATCCTGGATTCAGGATTCAATCCTGGACCGGGGAGCGGCGCGGGCTTGGAGGGCCGAAGGGCCTGTTCCTGTGCTGTATTGTTCTTTGTTCTTTGTTCTTTATTCATATAATGACAACAGCAAGTCTTATAATACACATGGGAAAACAGTCATCTAGAAACCTTCTTTGAAAAGAATTGCTGCTCTTCAACTTGATACCATTCCTAATATCATTCGCTTTATTCAACTTCACTCCTCTTAACCTTGTCCAAATAATCATACAGACATTGAAAGACAGATCACAGAAAGAATCATTTGCTATAACCTCATTAAGATGTCAATCAATGCCACCCGGCTGTCCTCGACTGTGAATAAATTTGTGAATCTATTCTCACAACCGACGGTCACCTCCTTTATGTACCTATGTGCGGCAGTCTGTGAAATGCTATACATTTCATCAGTGCAGCCCTAGGAACAACATTTGTTGAAAAAACTGAGTGTCGCAGTTGCCCCGGATTGCATGTGACTGCAGCCCTGGCTGCAGGACCCCACATATCTTTGTGACTACCTCCCAGATCCGCCTCAGCTGTCTCTGGCATTGCCTCTCCAACATTTGCAAGCAATTAGTCATCCTGAAGATGTGGTGAGGTGCCAGCACCCGTTTTCTACAATGCCTTCCATAACTGCCAGCCTCTCCCCACTGGTGGCTGGCCTTGGCGGTTGTTGGCTGGCTAAAGGCCCCCCTCGGTGCATCCTCTCCACCTGCTCCTGAAGTTGCTAGAATATGAAGTGTGTCAGATCCATAGCGAATCCACCAAGTTAACTGTGTGAAGAAGCAGGCGATGAATTTAGTGTGTCTGTACATGGCTTTCATCCATACCAATATGGAACTGTGAACTTTCTGAATTGTCCCATGGGCAACACATTAAACTCCTCCCACCCACAGTTGTCTCCTGTTGACAAATTCGCAAGATTGGAGAAATGGCCAGCGACAGAACCAGGATGACCCTCCACCTGGAACCCCTTATTGTCCACCCTCCCTCTGTCATCTTCAGCTTTGACCCCCATCACCCTGATGCCCTTTGAGTATCACTGTGTGCCTTCCCTTTTGTCACCCTCAAACTCCACATCATCACCCTTGACCCTGTGACAGTGGCCATGCCCCCTCTCCCCCTTGATCCCAAACCTCTCACCTTAGACTTTCCGCTTCTGATCCTACATCCCCGCCAGCCCCCCATCCCACCCCTCCCCCCATTATCCTTGATGTGTTTTTGCTATCCCTTGTCCTCTGCAACATTCCTATCTCTGACTGGACCTGCTCTCATACCACATCAACTTCCCTGCTGTAACTGTGGACCTGCCCCATGAGAGACAGCGTCCTCACTTCATCACCCAGGTCCTGGGATTGGAAACTACCGGCCCTTCAAGCCCCCTCGTTTTGCCGTTCCTGACTGCTGCCCTCCCCAACCAGGCCTTCCTACTATTCAATTCCATGGCTGCATCTCATCTTCTCCCCTTCCTCAAGTCTTCTTGCTTCATTTCATGAGTTTAACCCCTTCCCGGTTCCCTTCCTCAAAGACTTCTAGCTCCAATAGATACCCCTGACCCAACCCTTCCCTCACCCCCGAATCACCTTTGCTGCTTCTGAGCGCCCCATGTCCCCTCCCCGTGCCACAGATTTCCACAAAAACAAACGCTCACCTTAGGTCCAAATAGACGAATTTGAATGGTGCATGCCAACTTTTAACAACCATGAATCTGATGCACTGAGTTTCCCATGTGCCACTGACTTAATCTTGAAGGTGGGGCTTACTTTGAAAACATGTTATGATAATGAACATACATGAGATGCAAATGTTTTGAAAGTAGGAACCAGCCACAGGGCGGTGTGAGGCCTGACCCTTCGCTGCAACAATTAATCGCTACGGCCGGAATCTTACCACTGTTCATGCCGGCAGGATTTTCCCATCCCGTTCCAGTAAGCTGAGATTTGGCTGGTCGTCAAATTCTCCGACCTCACTGCAGCGGGAGCATGGTGTGAACGGGTGGTAAGATTGCACCTGAGACCTCAATCCGCCATTGGGATACTGAGATTTCAGCTCCCCTCTAATTGAGTCCCTCCGTCTGCCCTGTTTCCCATTCTTACAGGCCCCACTCAATACTGCCCAATGTTGCTAACTTTTGTATTGACCCCAGCAATGCCTGACGGTCATGTGTTATAAACATCAGCCTGAATTGTTCAGGGTGAGTGGTAATGACGGAGAAATTGTAGGCATTCACTATTATTACTCCACTGAAACTGACAAAAACTTCGGGACTCTGGACATGCACAGAATAATCTGGAAATGCAACAGTTTCTGTCAGCAAGTCAACGCTCCTTCTAGGGATGTGTTATAAAGGTTCTGACAGATTGCAATCTCCAATGCAACTACAAATTGATGCAAACTTTCCTTCTTATGCTGGAAAAGATTACACTTGGTTGAATGAAGGTATAACTAGCTGTTTTAACTGCATACTAACTTTGTAATTACTCTTAAACACTCTCACTAGCCCTAAGAAACTAATTTTGCATTTTTAAAACATTCCCCAACCCCATAAAAATGTCCACAGATTTTTGAAGTTTTATTTTATAAAGTTTGTTTATATTAATGTTTTAGCTTCCATCAAAATCCAGTCATAATCAGTCATTTTGCCGTCTGAAAATTTAAATTAAGTGTTAAGGAATTGAGAGTTTTTTAATTTCCTGATTTGCTGTCTATGTGAATACTTCCATGTAATTGGTTGCTTACCCTGCTTGGTGACATTGCTACTGCAGTACAAGTGACACAGTGGTTTTAGCACTGCTGCCTCACAGCGCCAGGGACCTGGGTTCAGTTCTTGGCCTTGGGTCACTGTCTGTGCTGTCTGTACATTCTCCCCATGTCTGTATGGGTTTCCTCTGGGTGCTCAGGTTTCCTCCCACTGTCCGAAAGATGTGCAGGTTAGGTGGATTGGCCGTGCTAAATTGCTCCTTAGTGTCCCAAGATGTGTAGGTTGGGAGATTGGCCATGGTAAATGCGTGGGGTTACGGGGATAGGGCCTGGGTGGGATGCTCTGTTGGAGAGTCAGTGCAGACTCGGTGGGCCGAATGGCCTCCTTCTTCGCTGTAGAGATTCTATAATAATACTGTTGCATGCCTGGACATCCCTTTGATTTGGTTCCAGATTTAAACTGCTACCATGAAAGGGGAACCCAACACCATAGAGATCACTGGATCTTTGTGGGCAGTTTTCTTTGAGGTCAGTGGATCCTTTGCTGTTTTCTGCAAAATCAAACTCGTAGATTTTCATTTATTCTTTGATAAGATTCAGTTGTCACTAGCAAGGCCAGCATTTTTTGCCCATCTCTTATTGGCCTTGGTGGCTTGCTTGACCATTGAAAAGGGCAAGAGTCAACAACAAAACAGTGAGTCTGGGTCTCACTCACATGTAGGCCAGACCAGGTAACGATGGCAGATTTCCTTTCTTAAATTCCTCATAAATTGGGTCTTACAACAATCCATGTCACCATTACTGAGACTAGCTTTATACTTCAGATTTCTTAGTGGAATTTAAATCCAAAATCCAAATCCTTGGTGGGGTTTGAACCCATATCCCCAAATTATTAGCATGGGTCTCGGAATTATAAATACTGTGCCATTACCAGTATACCACTGTCTCATCCACATTCCAGCTTCATGGATTACCTTGCAAACATACAGACAAACTTTCGAATTAGGAGCAGGAGTAGGCTATTGAACCCCTCGAACCTGCTCCACCATTCAATAAGATCATGATTTAATTTGATTTATTATTGTCACATATATTAGCATACAGTGAAAAGTATTGTTTCTTGCACGCTTTGTTCATAGAGAAGGAAAGGAGGGAGTGCAGAATTTAGTGTTACAGTCATAGCTAGGGTGTAGGGAAAGATCAACTTAGTGCAAGGTAGGTCCAGTTAAAAGTCTGACGGCAGCAGGGAAGAAGCTGTTCTTGAGTCAGTTGGTCCATGACCTCAGACTTTGGCATCATTTTCCCGACGGAAGAAGATGGAAGAGAGTATGTACGGGGTGCGTGGGGTCCTTGATTATGCTGGCTGCTTTGCCGAGACAGCAGGAAGTGTAGACTGAGTCAATGGATGGGAGGCTGGTTTGCGTGACGGACTGGGCTTCATTCACAACCCTGTGTAGTTTCTTGGGCAGAGCAGGAGCCGTATCAAGCTGTGATACAACCCCAAAAAGAATCATGGCTGATCTGATTGTAACCTCAACCGCACATTCCCACCTGCCTCTGAAACCTTTCATCCCTTTCTTGTCAAGAATCTATCTATCTCTGCCTTAAAAAGATATTTAGACTCTACTTCCAACACCTTTGGAGGAAGAGACCTCCAAACACATCTATCTGAGAGAGGAAAACATCTCCTCATCTCTGTCTTAATTGGTTAATTAATAAACCCTTCTTTTTAAACAGTGACCCCTCTAGTTCGTGATTCTTCCACAAGAGAAAACATCCTCTCCACGTTCCCCCTGTCAAGATCCCTCAGGCTCTTCTCACAGAGGGTGGTGAATCTCTGGAATTCTCTGCCCCAAAGGGTATTGGAGGCTGGATCATTAGATGTATTTAAAGTGGAGGTGGAATATTTGATAGATCGAGGAATAGAGGGGCTTTGGAGAAATGGTACAGGAAAGGAGTTGAGGCCGGCATAGATCAGCCATCGTCGTATTGAATGGCGGGACAGGCTTGAAGGGCCTGGTGGCCAACCCTTGCTTCTATTTCTTGTGCTCTTGTGATATGTTTCAATCAAGTTACCTCTTAGTCTTCCAAACTTAGAACATAGAACATTACAGCACAGTACAGGCCCTTCGGCCCTTGATGTTGCGCCGACCAGTGAAGCCAATCTAAAGCCCCTCTAATCTACACTATTCCAATATCATCCATATGTTTATCCAATTACTATTTGAATGCTCTTAATGTTGACGAGTTCACTACTGCTGCAGGCAGGGCATTCCACGCCCTTACTACTCTCTGAGTAAAGAACCTACCTCTAACATCTGTCCTATATCTCTCACCCCTCAATTTAAAGCTATGTCCCCTCGTGTTAGCCATCACCATCTGAGGAAAAAGGCTCTCACTATCCACCCTATCTAATCCTCTGATCATCTTGTTTGCCTCTATTAAGTCACCTCTTAACCTTCTTCTCTCTAACAAAAACAACCTCAAGTCCCTCAGCCTTTCCTCATACGATCTTCCTACCATACCAGGCAACATCCTGGTAAATCTCCTCTGCACCCTTTCCAACACTTCCACATCTTTCCTATAATGCGGCGACCAGAACTGTACACAATACTCCAAGTGCGGCCGCACCAGAGTTTTGTACAGTTGCAGCATGACCTCCTGGCTCCGAAACTCAATCCCTCTACCAATAAAAGCTAACACACCGTACGCCTTCTTAACAACCCTATCAACCTGGGTGCCAACTTTCAGGGATCTGTGCACATGGACACCCAGAGCCCTCTGTTCATCCACACTTCCTGTGTGGGTTAATCTTACCATTAGCCCAGTACTCTGTATTCCTGTTACTCCTTCCAAAGTGAATCACCTCACACTTCTCCGCATTAAACTCCATTTGCCACCTCTCAGCCCAGCTCTGCAGCTTACCTATGTCCCTCTGTAACCTGCCACTTCCCTCCACACTGTCTACAACTCCACCGACTTTAGTGTCATCCGCAAATTTACTAATCCATCCTTCCACGCCCTCATCCAGGTCATTAATAAAAATGACAAACAGCAGTGGCCCCAAAACATCCTTGCGGTACATCACTCAAGCAGACACGAGCCTAGCCTGTCCAACCTTTCCTCAGAAGACAACCTTAGAATCCCTACAGTGCAGAAGGAGGCCATTCAGCTCATCGGGTCTGCACCAACTCTTACCCAGCCAGTTATGGTATGTTTACTGCCTGGGATAGTACCCATAACCCCACATATTTACCCCACTAATCCCCCCTCCACACAGACAGTGATCCAAGGCTGGAATTGAACCCGGGTCCCTGGCGCTGAGAGGCAGCAGTGCTAACCACCTTACTCATCTGAGTCACGGCTCTCGGGCTGAATCTCACGAGGTGCCCGTCCATCATGCTATTGGAAAGCTATTGCATTATGGTATTTTTATTGCCTGGGATAGTACTTCCTGCAAACCGTGGAGCTCCTATTCTCTCCACACTCGCTGTACCCTCCTTTTGTCCCACTTTGATATATTCATCAATGTTCACTTGTGTTGCGTCACATCACAGCTACTTCATTGAACACAGAAATTCTAATCATGACAATGAGAGAATGTTTGCTTGTGCAGCGACAGAATGCTGCACCAATTTATCATGAACGATCTTAATGTGCGAAGTGTGGCTTTTCATTAATCCAGTTTAGAGAGGGAAAGAATCCTCGGAGCAGTACTAAACACCGTTAAACAATCCTGGAATGTTTTCAGCCGACATTACAGCGCTTCTCACTCACATCAACTTTATTTTCTAAATTACCAAAGAGTCCTTTGAGAGATTGCCACCAGTAATGGCGCAATTTGTAATCTCAGGCCTGGCTTTAATTATGGAAATGCCCATTTTCCATTTTATGGCCATAGTGTAATGCTGAGCCAATTGGTCTCAATGAAAGTGTAATAAATGTCCAACACATAGAATTCCTACTGTGCAGAAGGAGGCTATTCGGCCCATCAAGTCTGCACTTGCTCTCCAAAAGAGCATCTTACCCACCCCTCCACCCTATCCCTGTAACCCAGCACATTTATCATGGCTAGTCCACCTTGCCTACACATCTTTGGAAACTAAGGGGCAATTTACCATGGCCATTCATAGAATCCCTACGAAGGAGGCCATTTGGCCCATTGAGTCTGCGCCAACCACATCCCATCCAGGCCCCATCCCCGCAACCCCACGCATTCACCCTGCTAATCTCCCTGACACTAAGGAGCAATCTAGCATGGCCAATCCACCTAACCTGCACACATCTTTGGACTGTGGGAGAAAACCAGAGCACCCGGAGGAAACCCACACAGACACGGGGAGAACGTGCAGACTCCGCACAGTGACCCAAGCCGGGAATCGAACCTGGGTCGCTGGCACTGTGAGGCAGCAGCGCTAACTACTGTGCCACCGTGCCGCCCACCGTTCCACCTAACGTGCACATTTTGGGACACTAAGTGGCAATTTAGCATGGCCAATCCACCGAACCTGCACATCTTTGCACTGTGGGAAGAATCCTGAGCACTCGGAGGAAACCCACGGAGAGACGGGGAGAATGTACAAACTCCACAGAGACAGTCACCCAAGGCCAGAATTGAACCAGGGTCCCTAGCACTAACTGCTAACCACTGTGCCACCCACATATAACTTTTATTAATAGCCAATGGCTTTTCTAGGATGAACAGGTTCAGTGATCTGGAATGTACCTTACAGAGAAAAGAAGAGGCGTCACACAGCAAGCAAAAACTTACCAATAGTTCTTGTTGTGAAATGTTGGATAATATTCGGTAGGTCTTAATTAAGTGTTTGTAGCCTTTAGTCAGTTAACTGTAATGATGTACTTTCATTAGTGAACAAAAAAGGATTTACTTTGTGACCTCCAAGAGCAGCAGCATGTTTGCAAATTGATCTCAAATATCTCTGCCCTAGGAGAACTCTTCCCCCTGAGGTAATTCCCCACTCTGAGCTCCAATTGATCACCCAAGCCATGTGAACCTTACTCTGCTGTGTTGCCCTTAAAGGGACAATACCATATTAACTGTTTAATTATTTAACAACAAGAACTATGTACGTACGACGCGATCGGCCGAAAGGCCTCTTCCGCACTGTCTGATTCTATGATCCTAAATACAGTAAAGGTTTCAAGCTAGGGGCCGTTTCCATGCTTGCTTGTACACACAGCTCTGTCCAACACTAGACTAACCCTCATTGGTGCAGGTCATGTGTTCTCTACACCATTGCCTGGATGGGACTATGCTCAGTTCCATGTTAACCTGATGTGCGCCGGGACCTTATCCTATAGTTATACCATTGTTACATTTCTAAAAATCCAACGTACCATTGAGTAAACACACCAATCATAATCCTCTTTGCGCACACATTTTGTGTGGACTAAAGTACAATCATTTTGTGTGTTGAAATAGAGGTGGCCTTTTTTCTAACGATTGTGTATCAATGACCGATCTCACTGTTAATGGGGGGGGGTTTCTATGCAAATTTGCAATTAGCAATTATCAGTAAATTTGCAGAGAATCTGTCTGTTGAGAGATTGATGACTATAAATTGACTTCTGCGGATACTTCATGTTTAATGAATTTAGAAACAATGTCTGCTTTTGGCTGAAGTGTCAGGAATGTGACCAAGCAACTCAAATCTGCATTGAGCAAATCATTTTGCAAAGGCTGCTGACTATTTGACGACACGCATATTGAAATGTCACAATTTCCCTCTTTAGGAATATTTCTAATTTGCCTGAATGCTATGTGGAGATGCCTGTCGAAGATAATTTTGTCCTTCACGGCCTTCGTTCCATTGCTGAGATGGATCTGACAGATTTCTCCATCTTTTTTGACCTTTGAGACTGCGTGAATTCTCTTTGCAATTTCTGCCCGGCAAGATGTTCATTCACTCTGGAGGAATTCTGCTTTCCGTGAACCCAAAGTTGACTTGTGATAATCTGTTTCTTCGTCCACAGGCCATAGGATGAGATGATTCACCCGTTCACTATAAGCACAGAGGGAACATTTAGACTTCTTAAATTCTGTATTTTCCGCTCTATTTTTTGCTTGTTCAGTTCCCCCATTCTTTGCAGGCACAGGTCTGATTTATAAGAACCCTGTTTCAAGGTACTTATGCTCGTTGAGGGATTATGCTGTGAGTTTATGTAAACACAAATTGGGAATTCTGTACAGCAATTCTGCCAAGACATTCCGGTGGATTTTCCTGTACCTTTGCTCAGGTTTGTTCCATGCAATAAAGGCGTGAATTCCTGATACAGAAAGACAGGCTTGGGCCACTGTCTGTGCAGAGTCTGCACATTCTCCCCGTGTCAGCCTGGGTTTCCTCTGGGTGCTCCGGTTTCGTCCCACAGTCCGAAAGATGTGCTGGTTATGTGCATTGACCATGCTAAATTCTCCCTCAGTGTACCCAAACAGGCACCGGAGCGTGGCGACGAGGGGATTTTCACAGTAACTTCATTGCACTGTTAACATAAGCCTACTTGTGACACTAATAAATAAACTTAGGCAGAAGCTCATTCAGAAAACTAGCCCGATTAAATCAAGGATTCTTTAATTCTGTCACTTTCTTGAAACAGTTTGCCACGTGGATCTGATTAGCAGACTAGATCAGTTAAACACCTACCTAGACCCGGGACCTGTTTATTATTCAGCCAGGAATATTGTTTTTCACTCCTCTACATGGCTGTTGTAATGACTTTAATCAGGCCATTGCGATTGGCCTATTGAAAGATGAACTCCCTGATTAAGGAGTCAATTGATGGGCCAATCAGGGAGTCTTTTCCTTGTATTTAACCGGGCGTGTCAGTTCCTCTGGCACTCCGGGCACGGAAACACAGTGGTTAGCACTGCTCCTTCACAGCTCCAGGGACCTGGGTTCGATTCACGGCTTGGATCACTGTCTGTGTGGAGTTTGCACATTCTCCTCGTGTCTGTGTGGGTTTCCTCCGGGTGCTCTGGTTTCCTCCCACAGTCCAAAGATGTGCGGGTTAGGTTGATTGGCCATGCTAAAATTGCCCTTAGTGTTCTGAGATGCGTAGGTTAGAGGGATTAGTGGGTAAAATATGTAGGGGTATGGGGGTAGGGCCTGGGTGGGATTGTGGTCGGTGCAGACTCGATGGACCGAATGGCCTCTTTCTGTGCTGTAGGGTTTCTATGATTTCTATGACTCCCGAAGGTAGACTGCTGACTGCGAGCACTCTTTGTACTGTTGCTGGAATTGTAAATAAAGGGATTTTGGTGAAGGGACTTCTGCCTTTGAAGACTTATTACAGTTGTGCCCTAACATAAGGCTCTGTTCTTAGTCCTCAGCCTCTCCTGCCCCCAGTAACCAGCATAATCAAGGACCCCACGCAGCCCGGACATACTCTCTTCCACCTGCTTCCTCCAGGAAAAAGATACAAAAGTTTGAAGTCACATACCAGCCGACTCAAGAACAGCTTCTTCCCTGCTGCCATCAGACTTTTGAATGGACCTACCATATATTAAGTTGATCTTTCTCTACACCCTAGCTATGACTGTAATACTACATTCTACACTCTCTCCTTTCCTTCTCCCCTATGTACTCTATGAATGGTATGTTTTGTCTGTATAGTGCGCAAGAAGCAATACTTTTCACTGTATCCCAATACATATGACAATAAACAAAATCAAATCAAAGATCTTGATACCTGACCTTTGCTGCTGTTTTCTGCTGAGGTTGCATTTTCCTTTAGAATATCTGCACTCTAGTGTCTGACCGATACCCTGGGTTCTGTGGGAGTTAGTCACTTTACACTGAGTAAGCTCTGGAGTATTCCTGCTACATCCCAAGCTGGATCTGCTTCCCTGCTGCTGCAAGATCCCTAATTTTCTCCTTTTTGCTTGCATCCTGTTTGCACTTATTCTACCCATTCCTTCAGACACCAATGTCACTCTTTGATGGACTGAATTGGACTCCTCAAAGTCCAACTGCTGCTCCTTACGCTGTGTTCTTCCTTGCCTTAGCTGTTCCTGGGATGAGCCTCTTAACATCATTGAGCCCGCAGATTTCCCTTTCATCTTCTTCTGTCAGTATCACCGGGTTAACACCCAAAAAGACACGACACATCTGCCACTAAACCTCTGGATCATCCTCTGCTGGTCTAGCGTGGACTCCCTCCACTCCTCCTCCTACTGGATAACCTTTGACAATGCACCCACTGATACTCTGCTCCTTATTCTATTCTGGGCAAAATCTACTAAAAAATGGCGCAGTGTTGGTTCCGGTCAGCACGACGTAAAGGAATGATTCTCACTGATGGTGCTGTTGCGAGTCCCATCACAACGGAGCCAGAAAATACCAGCCAGTCTCTTTTCTTTCAAGTCTAACAATAGAAAAGGTAAATGATTGGCCATTTTGGTGAATGAATTAAACTTTAAACTAATAGTGCAACCTGCAGAGTAGTGGAGCTACAGCAACTGCGCAATCCTCTTGTGTCACTACACAACTGCCGCAACTTTAGGCTTTGATTTGCTGTAACATTATATGGACCATCCTGCAACCTTAGTTAGGCCTCATTTGGAATATTGTGTACAATTCTGGTCACCACACTACCAGAAGGATGTGGATGCATTGGCGAGGGTACAGAAGAGGTTTACCAGGATGTTGCCTGGTCTGGAGAGTATTCACTATGAGGAGAGGTTGAATAAACTCGGTTTGGTCTCATCAAAATGACAGAGGTTGAGGGGCGACCTGATAGAGGTCTACAAGATTATGAGTGGCATGGACAGAGTGGATAGTCAGATGCTCTTTCCTAGGGTAGAAAAGTCAAATACTAAGGGACAGAGGTTTAAGGCGGGTGGGGAAAAGTTTAAAGGAGATGTGCGAGGAAAGTTTCTTACACAGAGGGTAGTGAATGTCTGGAACGTGCTGCCCGGGGAGGTGGTGGGAGCAGGTACGATGGCGGCATTTAAGGGGCATCTAGACTAATACATGAATGGGATGGGAATGGAAGGATACAGATTCTAAGTGCATACAGTTTTAGTTTAGGCAGAGATCATGATCGGCGCAGGCTTGGAGGGCCGAAGGGCCTGTTCCCGTGCTGTACTGTTCTTTGTTCTTTATACAGTGTGGCCACGACCTTCACTCCCTCAAACAATGGGATTTGAGTCTCTCTAGAAGAACCACAACAATCAGCCCTTTCTCACCGTTCTGCCAAATTGTCCACTCTCCCAGGATTATTCTGCAGAGCAAGAAAAAAACTCACTTGTTTTCTCCACAAGCAAAAACACCTGCCCTCCCTGTTTAATTCACTCTCCAACAGCTGCTCTGATGAGTTGATGGAGTGCTCTGGGCAGCCTCAGCAATAGTTACTTACCCCATTCAGTTACTCACCCCAGTTCCCTTTCCGTAACGAGCTAAACTTCCTCCCACATTCCCTGATCCGGCTCTTGCCCTAATTTCTCTTCTTCTTGTCCTTGATCTCAAGGGCTTGCTTGTAACTTTCACACTCTGCTGCCTTCAACCCGTTCCCACTAAATCACTGAGCAAATCCATCATCCCTTTCAGGCTGCCATACTTGCTAACGTTGGAAATGGATATCTCTCCTCGGGTATCGCCTCCCTCTCTCTTAAAATTAAGTCATCGCCTCCTTGTCAATAAAAATAACTTCCAGCGCTGTCTAACACCTCGATCTCTGTTTCGCTATAAACTTCCCCATCTCCAAAACATCCCCACCCTCCCCTGCAAACTCTGTTGCTATGTCTCTGGCTTCATCCTCTTCAGTCACCCTTGTTGTGCCTTAAGTCACCTAGGCCACGTTCATAGAATCATGGAAACACTACAGTGCAGAAGGAGGCTATTCAAACCATCGAGTCTGCACTGACAACAATCCCAACCCCCAAGCCCTATTCCCGTAACTCCACATATTTATTCCGCTAATCACTCTAACCTACACATCCCGGGACACTAAGAAGCAATTTAGCATGGCCAATCGTCCTAACCCGTGCATCTTTGGACTGTGGGAGGAAACCGGAGCACCCGGAGGAAACCCACGCAGACACGGGAGAAAGTGCAGACTTGGGTCACTGCTCCAGACACAGACAGTGACCCAAGCCGGGAATTGAATCCAGGTCCCTGGAGCTGTGAGGCGGCAGTGCTAACGACTGTGCCACCGTGCCACCCCAATTCCTTCCCTACATCCCTTCACCTCTCACATTGCCCCTTCTTTTGAGACTCGCCTTAAAACTCACTGTTGATCAAAATTTACTCACGCATTCCACTCCCCCACTAACCCTGCCAACTGCCTTCATAGAATCCTACAGTGGAGAAGAAGGCCATTCGGCCCATCGAGTCTGCATCAACCACAATCCCACCCAGGCCCTATCCCCATAACCTCATGCATTTACCCTAGCTTGTCCCCCTGACACTAAGGGGTAATTTTAGCATGGCCAATCCACCTAACCCACACATCTTTGGATTGTGGGAGGAAACTGGAGCATCCGGAGGAAACCCATGCAGACACAGGGAGAATGTGCAAACTCTACACAGACAGTGACCCAAGCCAAGAATCAAACCCGGGAGCCTGGCGCTGTAAGGCAACAGTGCTAACCACTGTGCCACCCAAATGGTCTATGGCCTTCTTATCTTGGCGTCCATTTTACTGCTGAATCCCTGTGGAACGGGGTGGCACAGTAGCACAAGGGCGGCACGGTAGCACAGTGGTTAGCACTGCTGCTTCACAGCTCCAGGGACCTGGGTTCGATTCCCGGCTTAGGTCACTGTCTGTGTGGAGTTTGCACATTCTCCTCGTGTCTGCATGGGTTTCCTCCGGGTGCTCCGGTTTCCTCCCACAGTCCAAAGATGTGCGGGTTAGGTTGATTGGCCATGCTAAAAATTGTCCCTTAGTGTCCTGAGATGTGTAGTTTAGAGGGATTAGCGGGTAAATATGTAGGGATATGGGGATAGGGCCTGGGTGGGATGGTGGTCGGTGCAAACTCGATGGGCCGAATGGCCTCCTTCTGCACTGTAGGGTTTCTATGGTTTCTATGGAATATAGAAACGAGAAGCAGGAGGAGGCCATTTGTATCTTCAAGCCTGCTCCACCACTCATTATGATCATGACTGATCATCAAATTCAAAACTTGATCTCCTCTTCTCCCCGTATTCCTTGACCCCTTTAGCCCCAAGAGCTATATCCAATTTCTTCTTGAAATCACATCACGTTTTGGCCTCAACTACTTTCTATGGTAGTGAATTCCTGGATTCACCACCCTCTGGGTGAGGAAATTTCTCCTCACCTCAGTTCTAAAAGGTTTACCCCTTCGAGCCTGCTCCACCATTCATTTTGCTCATGGTTGATCATCAAATTCAATATCCTGAAGTGCTTTGGAGCTTTTCCTTGGTGTTCAAGGTGCTATATAAATGCAAATCACTGCTGTTGTTGACTCTCTGCAGAACAGCACCATCACAAGTCAGGTTGAAAGATGGTTTAACACATTAAAATTATTATCATTAATGTGAGATTAGCAGAAATATGATGAAATTCTGGCAAGCACATTCTGCACTGATTAAACAACAGCTGTATTTAAAGATCTGAGTTTATTTTAAAATATATTTTCGCGGCATGTGGGCGTCACTGGCAAAGCCAGCATTTATCGATGGTCATTGCCTGGCACCGCCAGTGTGGTACTTGCCACTAATCAGCCCAAGACTGAACGTTGTCCCGTGAGTTCCAGCATTTCTGCCCGAGTTCCCAGTTACCGGCAAGCGAGTTCACTGAGGTTGGTGAAGTAGCTGCTGACAGCACCGTTCTCTTTCCTGTTTTCATTACACTGAATATTGAATAATGTTCATCTCAATTAAGGCTTAACGAGAAAGTTCCAATGCTGATGGTATTGGAAATCTGAAATCGAAACAATGAAGGGCTGGAAATTCTCAGCAGGTCAGTCGGCGACAGTGGAGAGAAACAAAGTTAACGTTTCAAGTTGATGCCCTTTCATAGAAACATAGAAACTAGAAGAAGGACTAGGCCATTCAGCCCTTTGAGCCTGCTCCGCCATTCATTATGATCATGGCTGATCATCGAATTCAATATCCTGATTCCCCCCTTCCTCCCACATCCCTTGATCCTATTAGTCCCAAGAAATATATCTAATTTCTTCTTGAAATCAGGTAATGTTTTAGAAACATAGAAACATAGAAAAACTACAGCACAAACAAGCCCTTTGGCCCACAAGTTGTGCCGAACACATCCCTACCTTCTAGACCTACCTATAACCCTCCATCCTATTACGCTCCATGTACTCATCCAGGAGTCTCTTAAAAGATCCTATTGAGTTCGCCTCCACCACCACTGACAGCAGCCGATTCCACTGGCCCACCACTCTCTGTGTGAAAAACTTACACCTAACATCTCCCCTGTACCTACCCCCCAGCACCCTAAACCTGTGTCCTCTCGTAGCAGACATTTCCACCCTGGGAAAAAGCCTCTGAGAGTCCACCCGATCTATGCCTCTCAACATCTTATACACCTCTATTAGGTCTCCTCTCATCCTTCGTCTCTCCAAGGAGAAAAGACCGAGCTCCCTCAGCCTATCCTCATAAGGCATGCCACTCAATCCAGGCAACATCCTTGTAAATCTCCTCTGCACCCTTTCAATCTTTTCCACATCCTTCCTATAGTGAGGCGACCAGAACTGAGCACAGTTTTGGCCTCAACTTCTTTTTGTCGTCGTGAATTCCCGCAGATTCACTACCCTCTGGGTGAAGAAATTTCTCCTCACCTCAGTCCGAAAAAGTTTACCCCTTATCCTCAAACTATGACCCCAGGTTCTGGTCTCCCTCACCGTTGGGAGCATGAATCTATCTGCACTGAAGAAAGATAGAAATGGAAGGGTGGAGGGAGAAGGAAGAACGAAAGGGAAAGTCTGTGATAGGGTGGAGGACGGGAGAGATTAACTACCAAAAGCTGTCCTGATGCAAACACCAAATGGAGTGGTAATGGGTCTGATAAAGAAGCAAAGGTGAGGCGTGAATGGTTACAAGGGAGCCATCTGAATGCGGTGTGAAGGGTAAAGAATGGAACAGCCAGCAAAAACAACCTAAAACAAAACACATTGGACAAGATGGAGGCAGAGGTCATGGCCTCAGGTTGCCTAGGATCTCGGAATATCCAGTTGGTTTTGGAGCAGGAACGGAGCAGATACGGAGGCAGAAGATTTAATCAGCCACCACAGAAGGTGACAGTTTCATGGTCATCGAATCATAGAATCACTACAGTGCAGAAAGAGTCCATTCAGCTCATTGAGTCTGCACCAACAACAGTCTCACCCAGACCCGATCTCCCTAACCCACGTACTTACCCTGCTAGCCCCCCTGACACTAAGGGGCCATTTAACATAGCCAATCAACTTAACCCACACATCTTTGGAGTGTGGGAGGAAACCGGAGCACCCGGTAGAAACCCACGCAGACACGGGGAGAACTCCACACAGACAGTGACCCAGAATCAAACCCGGGTCCCTGGCACTGTGAGGCAGCAGTGCTAACCACTGTGTCACCGTGCCACTCCAGCAACTTTGGACTATTTTCACTGGAAATCAGGGCCAGGCAATGCCCATGAAACCATAGCCGATTGTCGTAAAAACCCATCAGGTTCACTAATGTCCATTAGGGAGGGGAATCTGCCATCCTTACCCGGTCTGGCCTACCTTTCAGCTTCTATTTTTCAATTTACTTCCTAACTCCTTGTATCTGGCATTTAGGACCTTACCCCTTTTTTTTTAACCTAAGTCATTGGTGCCAATTAGGACGACAACCATTGGCTATTAACCCTCTCCCTCCAGAACATCCTGTAATCATTCTGAGGCATCATTGACCCTAACACTAGGGAGGCAACATGTCATCCTGGAGTCTTGTTTGTGGCCACAGAAGCACCTATCTATTCCCTTTACAATTGGATCCTCTATAAGTATTGCTTTTCCACATTTTCTCCTCCTCTCCTGTCCAGCAGAGCCAACTGTGATACAATGAATTGGGCTATTACTGTTTTCCCCTGAGAGGCCATTCTCACCAACAGTATCCAAAGCTGTATATCTGTTTTGCAGGGGGTCCTGCACTGCCTGCCTTGTCCTCTTACACTGCCTGGTGGTTACCTATTCCCTTCCTGCCTGTGGAGTGTTAGCCTGCAATGTGACCACCTCTCTGTACATGCTATCTACTATATTCAGCTTCACAGATTCTCCACAGTGTCCCCAACTGCTGCTCCAGCTCCAAAACCTGAGCTTCCAGGAACTGCAGCTAGAAACACTTGCTGCACTGGGCATTGGAAATGTTCTTGGCTTCCCACATGGAGCATGAGGAGCACAGGATGGCTTTTAGTTCTCCTGCCATGACTTACCCCTTTAAATTAAACCTTTCAAATCAGTTACTCGAGGGCCCTTCTATCTGCACTGTAAAACTCTATAGATGGAATATTCCTGTCCTGCCCACCATGGGAATGGTAGCAGGCAGGGGGCAAACCATGCGGGATTTTCCGGTCTTGCGGCGAGCGCAGCTGGAAAATCCTGCCCGAATACTCTATGAAAGTGTGGTGGAGGCAGATTAATTGAGGACTTCACAGGCGGCACGGTGGCACAATGGTTAGCACTGCTGCCTCATAGCACCAGGAACTTGGGTTCAATTCCCAGCTTGGGTCACTGTCTGTGTGGAGTCTGCATGTTCTCCTTGTGTCTGCGTGGATTTCCTCCGGGTGCTCCGGTTTCCTCCCACAGTCCGAAAGACCTGCTGGTTAGATGCATTGGCCGTGCTAAATTCTCCCTCAGTGTACCCGAACAGGCACTGGAATGCGGCGACGAGGGAATTTTCACTGTAACTTCATTGCAGTGTTAATGTAAGCCTACTTGTGACACTAATAAACAAACTTAAACTTTAAAAGGACACCAGATAAGAACCTGCAGAGAAAACATTTGCAGGGCCATGGGGGCGAGGATGAGGGAGTGTAATTAACTGGATTGTACTTACAGAGGGCTGGTACAGACAAAATGGGCTGAATAGTCTCCTTCGGTGCTGTAACCATCCTATAATTTCACAATTCCATATCAGCAGTCAATTAGCTTTTAACTTTCAGTTAATTCCGCCAGTGCCCTTTCTGTAACTGAATGTAGCGATTCTAATTTTAGCTCAGCATCTCAGGCAAGCTTCATGCGGCAACTATTTATAACCGGTAATTGCCTTTGACATTTCTGATTCATCGGATCAGATTTGAGAATTTGATACAACTCCTGACACAATTAAAATTAATTTTGTGGTTTCGCAATGTAATTCCCAGAGCTGAAACTATTTGTTCATTGCAAGCACTTGAATGAAAGTTGAAGAGCCACACGGTGGACTTTGCATTGATGTGAAGAGTGGTAATTATCATCTCGTTCCTATATGGGTCATTCTTTCCGTCATACGGCTGTACATTCATTGCCTTTGGTCACAGCTTGCTGGTGAAGATATATATTGTTCAGTGCTGCTGTGATTGCTTTTAACTCTTCTCCTATTTGCGGTTCAATGGGAAACTCTCTTTTCAAACATAACGAGGAGCTTGGTGAATAATTATGGTTGTTAAACAGTCAAGCAGTTGAGCCGAAATCTTAATTTAATGTCTAGTTATGCATTTATGGCCCTGAACACAATAAGTCAGAGTAACGATTGGCGATGGATGACAGACAATCACGCAGAAAGAGGCACACAATGTTACAGGTTTTAATTGGACCCAAGTTAATATTTCCAAATGATTACAAGAGTCTGATGTGAAGTCATTCTTCTCTTAGACATAAATCATTTCTTGGTCACGTCTGCTTCAGTCTAATTAGCCCGGATATTAATTTTGAGAGCGATTGTCTGCAAGTGTGTTTGACCCAACATCACATGGGAAACCAGGTGCAAGTTCAGCATGTCTACCTTTTTAATACATAGAAACGTAGAAACTAGAAGCAGGAGTAGGCCCTTCGAGCCTGCTTATGGCTGAATGTCAAATTCAATATCCTGATCCTGCTTTCCTTCTCACATCCCCTGATCCTTTTAGCCCCAAGAGCTATATCTAATTTCTTCTTGAATTTCACACAATGTTTTGGCCTCAACTGCTTTCTGTGGTAATGAATTCCACACATTCTCCGCTCTCTGGGTGAAGTCTGCCGGGGAATCGGGATACTGAAGTTCAGTAGTCCATTTCAATGATGCTTCCCATAACGTTCTGCTGGGATCTGTGAGGAACTGGAGAGTGAAACTCTTCCCCAGTGATGCCAAAACGACAAGGACAGAAATGGCCCAGGAAGTCAACAGTGGGGGCATTGTCCCGTAGTCTTAAAATTCAGCGCAAGAAGCATTTTAATGACCTAACCAGGTCAGGGAAGGTAAACGCAGTTGTACATTCACCTACACCCTGCTGTTCGCATCATCCCTCCCTGTCATTTTGCCAAACCCACCGACTTCAAAGCCACTGCCATGTCGTTGACTCTCAACTGCCCTCCAACGGCAACTAGGGAGTGGCAGTAAATGTGGGCCAGCCAGCAATGCCCATGTCCCATGAATGAATAAAAACAATTAAAACAGTACAGCTCACAATGACTTACCTTGTGGACACACCACTTCTTCTCTTTGTATACACTTCCGCACATCCTCATCTATCCATCCACCATTCAGAGTTACCCTCATCCTTATGTAACCTAATGGGCAGGATTTTCCAGCCGTGTGTGCCCCAAGTCCGGAAATTCCCACCCGAGGTCATCGGACCTTTAAATGGTCCGCCAAACTTTCTGTCCCGCCCGTAACGATTTCCCCTGTGGGCGGACGGATTGGGAAAATTCCGCCCATCGTTTTTCCTTGGTGGTGAAGCTCAGCGCATGCACTGTATCCATCAGGTGCACACATACCATTACACTCACTCATAGGTCTGTCTGTTCTTTTACTCGTTACAGAAAAGAGCACAGATCACAAGAGAGAGAGAGACAGAGAGAGGAAACAGGAGGTGGTCCTCAAAAGAGTTCACAGCTCACAACTGCAGGGGAGGAAGTACTGGATATCAGTGTTGGTTCCACTACTAAGAGATGAGGAGAAGGTAGCCCTTCCGGGTACAATTCCCAGCTTGGGTCACTGTGTGTGTGTGTGTGTGGAGTTTGCACGTTCTCCCCATGTCTGTGTGGGTTTTCTCCGGGTGCTCCAGTTTCCTCCCACAATCTGAAAGATGTTCTGGTGCATTGACTTGAATAGGTGCCGGAGTGTGGCGACTAGGGGAGTTTCACAGTAACTTCATTGCAGTGTTAGTGTAAGCCTTACGTGTGACTAATAAATAAACTTCTTTAATTTTTTCAGCTAGCTGATAACACACTTGCACAGGAACAAAATCAGCTGTTGTACAGCATTCATAGAGTAGAATCTTTACAGCGCAGAAGGAGGTCATTTGGCCCATCGAATCTGCACCGACCACAATCCCACCCAGGCCCTATCCCCGTAACCCCACATATTTACCCCGTTAATCCACCCATCCCGGGACACTAAGGGGCAATTCAGCATGGCCAATCAACCTAATCCGCACTTCTTTGGACTGTGGGAGGAAATCAAAGCAGCCGGAGGAAAGCCACGCAGACATGGGGAGAATGTGCAAACTCCACACAGGCAGTGACCCAAGCTGGGAATCGAACCCAGGTTGCTCGAGCTGTGAGGCAGCAGTGCTAACCAATGTGCCACCACTCAGTCCTGTTTATTTGATTTCACTGGTAAATTCCAGGAAACTCAGTAAAGGGATAGATACGGTGTTAAATTTAGAAGTCAGCTGAAATATTGCTTTAACTGAATGATTAGTACATGTTAATTGTCGATCCTATTTCCTGTGGGGGCTTGTTGCAAGCAGCCTAATGCAATTCACATTGAAGACAAATGTTAGCAGTTTGGAGCCTGCACTTTCACATTTTTCCTGGTTTCCATCCCACCCTAGCCCAGATGCTCCTCAAGATTAACATTCCCTGCTTCTTATCAAATTTACAATGTAAATATAGAATTAATGTAACTGTTTTATAACGGAGTCAGTTCTGTGCTCTAACCATTCTATGAGATTCATAAACTATTAGCGACCAATAATATTTACACTTGAGATTTGATGGAGCATCTGTTAGATGGTCATAATCTATACCAATTCCATTATTTCAGATTGAGCAACATTGAACCAACACTCATTAAATGTAGCAATTAAACATGTAGCAATTGCATCGCATTCTCCATCCTTCAATGCTAATCCTGCAATGGCGACATGACGTGTCGAAAATAAAAACACATTTGAAAACTGTCTCTTTGTAAGTCACTTCCAGCCTGTTATTTATTTATTTATTTATGTCACAAGTAGGCTTACATTAACACTGCAATGAAGTTACTGTGAAAATCCCCTGGTTGCCACACTCCGGTGCCTGTTCGGGTACACTGAGGGAGAATTTAGCATGGCCAATGCACCTAACCAGCACGTCTTTTGGAAATTAATTCCATCCCTTTCGACTTTTTTTGATTTGTTGTGATTTATTATTGTCACATGTATTGGTTTACAGTGAAAAGTGTTGTTTCTTATGCTCTATACAGACAAAACATATCGTTGATAGAGAAGGAAAGGATAGAATGGAGAATGTAATGTTACAGTCATAGCTAGGGTGCAGAGGAAGATAACTTGATGCGAGGTAGGGGTCCATTCAAAAGTCTGACGGCAGCAGGGAAGAAGCTATTTTTGAGTCGGTTGGTGGAAGAGAGTATGTCCAGGGTGCGTGGGGTCCTTGATTATGCTGGCTGCTTTTCCGAGGCAGCGGGAAGTGTAGACAGTGACAATGGAAACAGTGTCAGTGTCAGAATAAAACTTGTCTCTTTATAAATCGCTTCCAGCCTAACCGTTAATCCCACTGCTTACACCAGGAGGGAAACTCACAATGTCTTTCTTTGATGAGAGTAAATTGCTATGTTGTACCTTTGCATTTGCTTGTGCATAAATATATGTGTTTTCTGTTCTATATTTTACCAAACCTAAAACTCAGTAAATAAAACTGCTCTTAATTGCCACGCTTTCGAGGTCAAAGTAGTCCTGTGTGGTCACGCAAGTGGACATTAGTGAAGGAGCATCCTGCACAATTTTCTCTTCTCAAAGTATCATTTTCGGCCTTTCCTTTAATCGTCTTGACCCTAACAGAATTTTCTTTATGCCTCCCTAACTCTCTTTCCTCTTTCAAGATGATTCTAAGCTCTGCCTCTTTGACCAGGCCTTTTCAAATTCCTTCATATTTGGGTTGGTGTCTCTAAAGACTTCAACGAGATCCATGAGTTGGACCTGCTGGAATATGAGCTCCCTAATTGAGCCCTCCTTCCGTGCCTGTTGGGCACCGCAGGGACGGGGGTACATTATCGACCCCTTCAATCGCATTTTAATTTGATGTTCTAAGTTTCCTCTCGGCTTTGTCTTTTGTTTTGGGTGGTTCCCCTCCTTTTAGGGAGCTGCCCCTTTTGAGTTGTCATTAAGTTAGTTTGATTTCGTTTATTTGGTTTAACACAAAAGATATCCCTAATTGAGACTGCCCAATCAGGGAGCTCTACGGAGACATATAGGGTGGAATTTTGCTGTTCCACTCCCCACAGGAATCGTAGGGAGCGGGACACGGACCATGCAAAGGTCTGTTGACTTCGGGCGAGACTTTCCGGTCTTGGGGCGAGCGCAGATGGAAAATCCCACCTATAATGTGGAGTGTCCGGTTCACCGGCACTTGGGATGAATACTCTGTACTGGGAAGTACCTACCTGAATATTGCAAACCATTGTAAATAATTCAGTTTTGGTAAAGAGGCAGCGGCCTCTCAGAAGTTATTTCAGTGTGATATCGTGTTTGCTAGCGCTCATGTGAAGGAGCTCAAGACATTTTGCTAATTTAAAGGCTCTGTGTAAATTTAAGTTGCTGATCTGTTATATTCTCTGGTGCTCAGTTTGCATCATGTAACTGGGCAAATGAAAATACAATTTAGTTGTGGGTCCCTCAGGAGACAGCTTTAAGTAAAAATTAAATCAGGAGTAATTGCTTTGAAAGCATTCACTCAGTAATAATTAGCAATGTTCCTTCTAAATATTCTTTATAGCAGGCAGGCCGGTAAACTCCCCTTTCTGTGTTCAAGGGCAGTTTGCATTTTAAAACACTGGAAATTTCTCCCAGCAGAGCTGTGAGTGCATGTATATTTCAGTGTGTGAGTTACATCCCAGGTTCCTGCATGTAGCTGTGAAAACTGACATCTTAGAAAGATATCCTTTCTTGAATCCTTTTTTTTCTTTTGCCATCGGATGTCAAAAATGAAATTTCTCATGGCAAAAAATTCTCCATTTCTGCTCATACAGAATTTGTTGATAAAATCGCTGAGGAGGAATTCTGTTAATTGTACACAGAGCATGTAATGTTTATTTAACTTCCCGTTACCAAACACATTGGTGGCACAGTAAGTAGCACTGCTGCCCCACAGCACCAGGGACCTGGGTTCGATTCTGCCCTCGGGTGATTGTCTGTGTGAAGTTTGCACATTCTCTCCATGTCTGCGTGGGTTTCTTCCGGGTGCTCTGATTTCCTCCCGCAGTCCAAAGATGTGCAGGTGCATTGGCCATGCTAAATTGCCCCAAGATGTGTTGGTTAGAGGGATTAGCAGGGTAAATACGTGGTGTTACAGGGATAGAGTCTGTGTCTGATGCTCTATCGTAGAGAGTCGGTGTACACTCAGTAGGCTGAATGGCCTGCTTTTGCATTGTTGGGATTCTACATTAGTTTTGCATTATTTCTTCAAACACAGGGCAAGGATTAATGCCCTCTCCTGAGGCAGTTTGGTGTCGGGGGCATTTAATTGGGCAAGAGGGTAACGGGTGACCTGCCTCTACCCTGGTTAAGTTCATAGTGGGAGGGCTTGTGGACAGACTTTCTGCCCCACTACCAATTAAGCCCTGAAAGTGGGCAATTAAAAGTGGGCACTCACCCATGGGGCAGCCAAAAAGTAAACCCTGTCGGTGTGGCTTATGAGCTGCCAGCGTGGGGGAGGGGTCTCTTGTTCAAAGGCAGGGGTGGGAACAGGATGGGGGGGGGGGAAGTGCCAATAGCCACTTGCCCCACCTTCCTTCGCCCCTCTCACCCAAGATCCCTCACCAATCCTGGGGCTCTGATAGGTGCTGCCTGCACTGGTCTATTGCCAGCCTCTGATTGGCCGACAGGTCTCAGGGGACACGATTTCCATCCCGGGGTCCTTGACCCTGGGGAAGTTCCGCCCCTGTCCACCATTAAGGAAGGCAGTGGCACAGTGGTATTGTCACTGGACTAGTAATCCAGAGACCCAGAGTAATGCTCTGGGGACCCAGGTTCAAATCCCATGGCAGATAGAATCATAGGATTCCTACAGTGCTCCAAATATGTGCGGGTTAAGTTGATTGGCCATGCTAAATTGACCCTAGTGTCAGGGGATTAGCAGGGTAAATATGTGGGGTTACGGGAATAGAGCCTGGGTGGGATTGAGGTCGGTGCAGACTCGATGGGCCAAATGGCCTCCTTCTGCACTATAGGGATTCTATGATTCTATGATTCTAATGCAGAAGGAGGCCATTCAGCCCATCGAGCCTGCACCGACAACAATCCCATCCAGGCCCTATCACCATAATCCCAGTTGCTAATCCTCCTGACACTGAGGGGCAATTTAGCATGACCAATCTACCTAAACTGCATATCTTTGGACTATGGGAGGAAACCGGAGCACCCGGAGGAAACCCACGCAGGCACGGGGCGAACATGCAGTCTCCACACGGACAGTGACCCGAGGCTGAAATTGAAACTGAGTCCCTGTCGCTGTGAGGCAGCAGTGCTAACCACTGTGACACTGTGGTGAAATAAATAAATCTGGAAATAAAAGTCTACTGATGACCATGAATCCATTGTCGATTGACGGAAAAACCCATCTGGTTCTTCAATGTCCTTTAAGGAAGGAAATCTGCCGCCCTTACCTGGTCTGGCCTACAAGTGACTCCAGACCTACAGCAATGTGGTTGACTCTCAAATGTCCTCTGAAATGAAAGGGCAATTAGGGATGGGCAATTAATGCTGACCCAGCCAGCAAGGCTCAGGTCCCGCAATTGAATAAAAAAATACAAGCGCCTGATTATTTATTTATTAGTCACAAGTAGGCTTACATTAACACCGCAATGAAGTTACAGTGAAAATCCCCTAATCACCACATCTGGTGCCTGTTCGGGTACACTGAGGGAGAATTTAGCATTGTCAATGCACCTAACCAGCACGTCTTTCAGACTGTGGGAGGAAACCGGAGCACCCGGAGGAAACCCATGCAGACACGGGGAGAATGTGCAAACTCCACACAAACAGTGACCCAAGCCAGGAATCGAACACGGGTCCCTGGCGCTGTGAGGCAGCAGTGCTAACCACTGTGCCACTGTGCCGCCCCATGAAACCACCTCCCATCCATTGACTCTGTCTACACTTCCCGTTGCCTTGGCAAAGCAGCCAGCATAATCAAGGACCCCACGCACCCTGGCCATTCTCTCTTCCACCTTCTTCCTTCGGGAAAAAGATACAAAAGTCTGAGGTCAGGTACCAGCCGACTCAAGAACAGTTTCTTCCCTGCTGCTGTCAGACTTTTGAATGGACTTACCTTGCATTAAGTTGATCTTTCTCTACATCCTAGCTGTGACTGCAACGCTACATTCTGCACCCTCTCCTTTCCTTCCCTATGAACGGTATGCTTTGTCTGTATAGCGCCCAAGAACAATACTTTTCACTGTATGTTAATACATGTGACAATAATAAATCAAATCAAATCAAAGATTAGCACTTAATGCAGAGGGCATTCCTTAAAGGAAGGCTCATGATGGCTTTCCACCATTATGTAAGACTTTTGCCTGCATTAAATACCGGCTACTATTTCTACAATCAAATCTGGTTATAGATAAGTTAACTTGGAACATTTTTATAATCTGATATTGCAACATTTCCTGTATTGTGTCTGCCATCTGTCTCTTTGTACATTGATACTGACATCTCTCTTCAATAACAAAATTGCTATTAAGTTACTACAGCCACAGATACTGCAGGAAAAAATGTTACTCTGCAATATTTGACAAGGATAAATTAATTCTGATCAGGAAGCCTGGCCTGATACATGTGGAAATCCATAACCGTGTCATTTCAGGAAGAAAGTATGCTCTTCCTAATAGCCAGACAGAAAGTCTGCAATGATGGCCGGAATTTTCTGACTTCGCCCAGGGCTGGGATTCTCCAGTCCCGCTGCAGTGAATGGAGTTTTGGCTGAGCGCCAATTCTCCATTCTCGCTGGCGGAAGTAGCGGTAGCGGGGCGTGAGAGACCGGGGAATTCCAATCCGTATATTTCCCAATATCTTCTTCATATTCGCCAGATAGAAAGTCTGCAATCATATATTTCTCAGTATCTTACCATACTGAGGCATAGGTGACACAGTGGTTAGCACTGCTGCCTCACAACGCCAAGGGCTTGGATTCAATTCCAGGTGACGGTCTGTGTGGAGTCTGCACGTTCTCCCCGAGTCTGCGTGGGTTTCCTCTGGATGCTCCGGTTTCCTCCCACAGTCTAAAGATGTGCTGGTTAGGTGGATTGGCCATGCTAAATTGCCCCTTAGTGCCCAATGTATGCATGTTAGGTGAATTGGCTGGATCAATGTGTGGGGTTATGGGGGGCTAGGGCGGGGGGATTGGGCCTGGATAGGGTGCTCGTTCAGAGGATTGGTGCCGACTTGATGGGCCAGGTGGCCTCTTGTGCACTGTAGGGAGTCTATGATTCCAAGAAGAAACTATGAAGTATACGACTGCAGATTTTTAATCTAGTTAATATGAAGGATATTATTTCTCCATAAAGCAACATTTATCTCAGTCCAGGGAATTTAGGTGCAAGTTTGCGTCTTGGAAGTGCAGCAGAGAGGGAGAGATTCGCGAGAGGAGTGCTGCGGGTAAGCGCTGTTATTTTTAACTTTTTCGCGGGTTTTTTCTTTAAAAATATCTAAACCCGGAAGTGGTCGCGCAGGGAGGTCTGGGAGAGAGAGATTTTTTTTTTTTTTAAAGTTACTCACCTCAGTGAATCGGCCTCATTGCGTCTTGGAAGTGCAGCAGAGAGGGAGAGATTCGCGAGAGGAGTGCTGCGGGTAAGCGCTGTTATTTTTAACTTTTTCGCGGGTTTTTTCTTTAAAAATATCTAAACCCGGAAGTGGTCGCGCAGGGAGGTCTGGGAGAGAGAGATTTTTTTTTTTTTAAAGTTACTCACCTCAGTGAATCGGCCTCATTGCGTCTTGGAAGTGCAGCAGAGAGGGAGAGATTCGCGAGAGGAGTGCTGCGGGTAAGCGCTGTTATTTTTAACTTTTTCGCGGGTTTTTTCTTTAAAAATATCTAAACCCGGAAGTGGTCGCGCAGGGAGGTCTGGGAGAGAGAGATTTTTTTTTTTTTTTTAAAGTTACTCACCTCAGTGAATCGGCCTCATTGCGTCTTGGAAGTGCAGCAGAGAGGGAGAGATTCGCGAGAGGAGTGCTGCGGGTAAGCGCTGTTATTTTTAACTTTTTCGCGGGTTTTTTCTTTAAAAATATCTAAACCCGGAAGTGGTCGCGCAGGGAGGTCTGGGAGAGAGAGATTTTTTTTTTTCCCCAATAAATTGGAACAGAGAGGAATCCCGATACTCTACACTTGTAGAGTATCCCACCCTCCCTCCTCCTCTAACCTAAAAAAAAAGACCCAGTGAGAGCAGGGCTTTGGAGAAAACAGAAGGAGGAAAGGTAAGTTTAAAATTTTCATTCACTTTTTTTTTCCCTGTGTGTTTAAAGGGGCAATTATGAGTGTGAGGCCAGTATGTTGTTCCCAATGTAGGATGTGGGAGGTCCTGGAGGCTCCTAGCCTCCCGGACGACCATATCTGTGCTGGGTGTGTTGAGCTGCGGTTCCTAAGGGACCATGTTAGGGAACTGGAATTGCAGCTCGAGGACCTTCGCCGGGTTAGGGATAGTGAGGAGGTCATTGACAGGAGCTATCAGCAGGTGGTCACACCGGGACCACGGGAGGAGGGTAACTGGGTAACAGTGAGGAAGGAGAAAGCTCAGTTGATGGTGAGCACCCCGGTGGATGTGCCGCTTAATAATAAGTACTCCTGTCTGAGTACTACTGGGGTGGACAGCCCACCTGGGGGAAGCAGCGGTGGCAGTGTCTCTGGAGCTGAGCCTGGCCCAGTAGTGCAAAAGGGTAAGGAAAGGAGGGTAGTGCTAATTGGGGACTCTACGGTGAGGGGGTCAGATAGGCGTTTTTGCGGACACAGACGGGACTCTCGGATGGTGGTTTGTCTCCCTGGTGCAGGGGTCCGGGATGTCTCTGGTCGAGTCCCAGAAATCCTGAAGGGGAGGGAGAGGAGCCGAAGGTCGTGATGCATATAGGTACTGCTGACATAGGTAGGAAGAGGGAAGGGGTCATGAAAAGAGAATATAGGGAGTTAGGTAGACAGCTGAGAAAGAGGAATGCAAAGGTAGTAATCTCGGGATTGCTGCCTGTGCCGCGGGAGAGTGAGAACAGGAATCGGTGGAGAATGAATGCGTGGCTGAGGGACTGGAGCAAGGGACAAGGATTTGGGTACTTGGATCATTGGGACCTCTTTAGGGGCAGGTGTGACCTGTTTAAAAAAGACGGGTGGCACTTGAATCCCAGGGGGACCAATATCCTGGCAGGAAGGTTGGCTAAGGCTACTGGAGAGACTTTAAACTAGAAAGGTTGGGGGGAGGGAATCGAAATGAGGGGACTGAGAGCGAGGAGGTTAGCTCGCAAATAGATAAGGAATGTAAACAGGGTAAGAGGGAGGTTAGACGAGTGATGGAGAAGGGAAGTGCTCAGGCTGAAGGTCTGAGATGTGTCTATTTTAATGCCAGGAGTGTAGTGAATAAAGTGGATGAGCTTAGAGCGTGGATTGCTGCTTCGAATTGTGATGTGGTGGCCATTACGGAGACTTGGATGTCTCAGGGACAGGACTGGGTGCTTCAGGTGCCGGGTTTTAGATGTTTCAGGAAGGACAGGGAGGGAGGCAAGAGAGGGGGGGGAGTGGCACTGTTGATCAGGGATAGTGTCACGGCTGTAGAGAAGGTGGACGCCGTGGAGGGATTGACTACGGAGTCTCTGTGGGTGGAGGTTAGGAACAGGAAGGGGTCGGTAATGTTGCTGGGTGTTTTCTATAGGCCGCCCAATAGTAACAGAGATGTTGAGGAGCAGATGGGGAAACAGATCCTGGAGAGATGTAGGAATAACAGAGTTGTCATGATGGGAGATTTTAATTTCCCAAACATAGATTGGAATATCCCTAGGGCTAGGGGTTTGGATGGAGAGGAGTTTGTTAGGTGTGTCCAGGAGAGTTTCCTGACACAGTATGTGGATAAGCCTACTAGAGGAGAGGCTGTACTTGATCTGGTGCTGGCTAATGAACCTGGACAGGTGGAGGATCTCTCGGTGGGTGAGCATCTTGGGGATAGCGATCATAATTCTATCTCCTTCACGATAGCATTGGAAAGAGATAGGATCAGGCAGGCTAGGAAAGTGTTTCTCTGGAGTAAAGGGAAATACAGTGTCATCAGGGAGGAAATTAGACGGGTAAATTGGAAGGAGGCATTCTTGGGGAAAAGTACCGAAGGAAAGTGGAGGATTTTCAAGGAATGTTTGTCTGGAGCTCTGCATGACAACGTTCCGATGAGACAGGGGGGTGTTGGTAGGGTACGGGAACCGTGGTGCACGAAGGTTGTGATGAACCTGGTGAATAAGAAAAGAGAGGCGTACAGAAGGTTCAGAGAGCTAGGAGGTGTTAAGGATTTAGAGGAGTATACGGGATGTAGGAAGGAGCTTAAGAAGGAAATTAGGAGAGCGAGAAGGGGTCATGAGAAGGCCTTGGCGGGTAAGATTAAGGAGAATCCCAAGGCTTTCTACAAATATGTCAAGAGTAAAAGGATGAGATTGAAGGCATAGGACCCTTAAAAGGTGAAGGGAGAAAAGTTTGTGCGGAACCGTTAGAAATGGCGGAGCTGCTTAATGAATACTTTACCTCGGTATTCACGGTGGAAAGGGATCTGGGTGGTTGTACTGCTGGTTTGCGGTGGACAGAAAGGATCGAGCATGTGGACATAAAGAAAGAGGATGTGTTGGAACTATTGAATGGCATCAAGGTTGGTAAGTCGCCGGGACCGGATGGGATGTACCCCAGGTTACTGTGGGAGGCGAGGGAGGAGATTGCGGAGCCTTTGGCGATGATCTTTGCATCGTCGATGGAGACGGGAGAGGTTCCGGAGGATTGGAGGATTGCAGATGTGGTCCCTATATTCAAGAAAGGGAACAGGGACAGCCCGGGAAATTACCGACCGGTGAGTCTAACCTCAGTGGTTGGTAAGTTGATGGAGAGGATCCTGAGAGACAGGATTTATGATCATCTAGAGAAGTTTAGTATGATCAAAAGTAGTCAGCACGGCTTTGTCAAGGGCAGGTCGTGCCTTACGAGCCTGGTTGAGTTCTTTGAAAATGTGACCAAACACATTGACGAAGGAAGAGCGGTGGATGTGGTCTATATGGACTTCAGCAAGGCGTTCGATAAGGTCCCCCATGCAAGACTTCTTGAGAAAGTGAGAGGGCATGGGATCCAAGGGGCTGTTGCCTTGTGGATCCAGAACTGGCTTGCCTGCAGAAGGCAGAGAGTGGCTGTGGAGGGGTCTTTCTCTGCATGGAGGTCAGTGACCAGTGGAGTGCCCCAGGGATCTGTTCTGGGACCCTTGCTGTTTGTCATTTTCATAAATGACCTGGATGAGGAAGTGGAGGGATGGGTTGGTAAGTTTGCTGACGACACCAAGGTAGGTGGTGTTGTGGATAGTTTGGAGGGATGTCAGAAGTTGCAGCGAGACATAGATAGAATGCAAGACTGGGCGGAGAAGTGGCAGATGGACTTCAACCCGGATAAGTGTGTGGTGATCCATTTTGGCAGATCCAATGGGATGAAGCAGCAGTATAATATGAAGGGTACCATTCTTAGCAGTGTAGAGGATCAGAAGGACCTTGGGGTCCGGGTCCATAGGACTCTTAAATTGGCCTCGCAGGTGGAGGATGCGGTCAAGAAGGCGTACGGCGTACTGGCCTTCATTAATCGAGGGATTGAGTTTAGGAGTCGGGAGATAATGCTGCAGCTTTATAGGACCCTGGTTAGACCCCACTTGGAGTACTGCGCGCAGTTCTGGTCACCTCATTACAGGAAAGATGTTGAAGCCATTGAAAGGGTGCAGAGGAGATTTACAAGGATGTTGCCTGGATTGGGGGGCATGCCTTATGAGGATAGGTTGAGGGAGCTTGGTCTCTTCTCCCTGGAGAGACGGAGGATGAGAGGTGACCTGATAGAGGTTTACAAGATGTTGAGAGGTCTGGATAGGGTAGACTCTCAGAGGCTATTTCCAAGGGCTGAAATGGTTGCTACGAGAGGACACAGGTTTAAGGTGCTGGGGGGTAGGTACAGAGGAGATGTCAGGGGTAAGTTTTTCACTCAGAGGGTGGTGGGTGAGTGGAATCGGCTGACGTCGGTGGTGGTGGAGGCAAACTCGTTGGGGTCTTTTAAGAGACTTCTGGATGAGTACATGGGATTTAATGGGATTGAGGGCTATAGATAGGCCTAGAGGTGGGGATGTGATCGGCGCAACTTGTGGGCCGAAGGGCCTGTTTGTGCTGTGGCTTTCTATGTTCTATGTTCTATGTTCTATGAAACAAGGATTAAGGAGCACTGGGTGTGTAAGAAGGTCCAGGCAGAGATTATCCAACTAAAGGCACAAAACATGCCAAAACAGAGTGCTGATAGGCTTGTCCAGCTAAGATACACCCTATGTCTTACAGAATTATAGTTAGCGGAAGTCCACTTGGGGAACTTCCAGTTCCACTGACAGATCTCTCTCGTTAGGTTCCATTGCTGAATTCCAGTTGGTTGGTGTTAGCGGATTTCCTGTTGTTAGGGTCACAGCAGAAAGGATCGTTAGTCCCGCAACAAAAACCTCGGTGTGATTCAGGTCCCAGTGGTTTATATAACATGGTGTTTTTTTTCTTGACTCTAGTGTTAGAATACAACCATCTTCAGATTGCATTGAATAACAAGCAAGAAGTGGACAAGCAAGCAGCACAAACTGCTTCCAAGACCCAAAGTGATTATTCTGACTTGCTAAGTTGCCCTTAAGGCGAGTGGACTTCTGAATGGAAAAGGTGGCACGGTGGCACAGCGGTTAGTACTGCTGCCTCACAGCGCCAGGAACCTGGGTTCAATTCCAGCCTTGGGTGACAGTCTGTGTGGAGTTTGCACATTTAAGTTTATTTATTAGTATCACAAGTAGGCTTACATTAACACTGCAATGAAGTTACTGTGAAAATCCCCGAGTCGTCACACTCTGGTGCCCGTTCAGGTACACTGAGGGAGAATTTAGCATTTCTATTCAGAATTCTCCACGTTCTCCTCCTCCAGGTGCTCTGGTTTCCTCCCACAATCCCAAGATGCGCAGGTGAAGTGTATTAGCCATGCTAAATTGCCCCCTAGTATCCCAAGATGAGTAAGTTAGGGGAATTAGTGGGGTAAATATGTGGAATTATGGGGATGGGGCCTGGGTAAGATGCTCTGTTGGAGAGTCAGTGCAGACTTGATGGGCTGAATGGCCTCCTTCTGCACTGTAGGGATTCTATGAATATTATATGATTCAGCAACCTTGGGCTGTACATACTTATAACAGCATTGTTCATTTTAATGTGTCAAACTAAAGCTACTCCTAATCTCCTGGACTCCCACCTCTGCTTTACAAACTTGTTATAGTTTTCTCCTGTTATCTTAGTGTCTGGTGCTATTAGAGCTTCTTCCAAAACTAAACTAAATCTGTAAGCTCAGCGGCAATGTCACTGCATCTGCTGTACAACTGGCCCTGATAGGATGATGGTGGAATTTAAATTCAATTAATAAAGTCTGGAATTGAAAGCAGCAGCCAGTAACGGTGAGCATGAAACAATCTGCGATGATCGTAAAATACCCATCTGCTTCACTAAAGTCCTTGAGGGAAGGAAATCTGCTGTCTTTACATGTGACTCCAGATCCACAGTAATGTGACTGATTCTTAATGGCTGTCTGTCGCGGTCTCTAACCAGGCACTCAGTTCAAGTGTTGTTCGGAATGGGCATCAAGCATTGACACCGACGCTTCTCAACCTTTTCATAGAATCAAAGAATCCCGACGGTGCAGAAAGAGACCATTCGGCCCATCTAGCCTGCACTGACAACAATCTCACCCTGGCCCTATCCTTGTAACCCCACATATTTACCTTACTAATTTCCCTGACACTAAGGGGCAATTGAGCATGGCCAATCAACCTAACTCGAGTGTGGGAGGAAACCGGAGCACTCGGAAGAAACTCATGCAGACACGGGGAGAACGTGCAAACTCCACGCAAAGAGTGACCCAAGGCTGGAATCGAACCCGGGTCCCTGACGCTGTGAGGCAGCAGTGCTAACCACCGCGCCGCCCAAATCAAGCGAAGGATGAAGCCCAGGATGGGGTGCCATGCCCTTTTTTGTCAGCTTGGATCTTGTTTCTCTCTCTTGTGGGGACGATGAATTGGATTCAATTGGAATTTGTTTTTTGGAGCAAGCAGGGAGATGGGCCCGGGTCTGCCCATTCCACTCTGAGCATTGGCTTTGCAATGGAGTAAAACCTTTTTTAAAAAACATTGACATCCACATCCCATGAAATAATTTTTTTCTTAAATGGCCAAATGTAACATCTTGTCAATCACCAGCATTGCCTGGAGGTAGTAGTCACTTGTGTAGTCCAGTTACCAGATTATTAAATCTGCTACAACCTGTGTACCTGCTTCCAAAATGTTTATATCGGGCATGTCATCTTGACCGTGCTCCTTCTCCTCCTGTTCTCCAACAAAAGTCGTGATTAGACACACTGACGTCACTCCAATTTTGTTCTTGTGAAACCTATGCCAGGAATGATTGACTGCCAGGGCGGAGCTAACTGATAATACACTGAGCTCAATCCACTCAATGGTCAAGTCATTTGATTAATTAAGACAAGCTCCTGATATACTTTGGTCTTCTGCCGTCGGCTAAACTTAATGGTACACGTGAACAATCTGGCCAACAGCTTCAATTTAAAGGCATGTCCCCACATTAAGGTAATTGGCACAAATGTAATTTTAGCTTTTTCAAAGGTTGAAGTATTTTGAATATTAGTTGGCCACAAAGGAAGGGGAAAGATGTCAGGCACAAAGCACTTGTTGCTAGGGCAGGTGCAAGAATAGATACCCTGTTTGGTACATCAGGGCACCCTTCCCTGAGGACAAGAATGTACAAGAATGAGATAAAGGCCAGGTTACCACTTTGTTACAGTGCAATGCCCTCAGATTCTGCCACCCTGGAAAAGTTCCATCTCATGTTGCGCTGATTCCCTTTGGCCACAGAGAAATGTTGAACACATTTCCACATTGCACACCTCTGTCTCTTGCTTCAAGCAGCTCTTAGACAACCAATAGGGAGGCACGGTGGCACAGTGGTTGGGGTGGCACGGTGGCACAGTGGTTAGCACCTCCCCTCTCCCCCCCAGGGACCCACATTCAATTCCAGCCTTGGGTCACTGTCTGTGTGGAGTTTGCACATTCTCCCCGTGTCTGTGTGGGTTTCCTTCGGGGGCTCCAGTTTCCTCCCACACTCCAAAGATGTGCAGGTTAGGTGGATTGGCCATGCTAAATTGCCCCTTAATGTCCAAAGATGTGTAGGTGAGATGGATTAGCCATGTGAAATGTGTAGGGTTACAGGGATAGGGCCAGGGAGAGGGCCTGGGTAAAATACTCTGTCAGAGAGTCGGTGCACTGTGGGGTTCCCTTTTGCACAGTGGGGTTCCATAAAAAAAATGAACTGATCTGGCATTTGACAGTTATTTGGAAAGATTCAGTGGCTTACAATGGTTTACTGCAAGAGTGAACTTCATGCCTGAGGGAAGAATTGTCCCAGTGAGCACAGTAAGAAGTCTCACAACACCAGGTTAAAGTCCAACAGGTTTATTTGGTAGCACGAGCTTTTGGAGCGCTGCTCCTTCATCAGATGAGTCATCTGGCCCCTTCATCAGGCTTCTCCTTCAGGTGAGACTCACCTGATGAAGGGGCAGCGTTCGCAAAGCTTGTGCTACCAAATAAACCTATTGGACTTTAACCTGGTGCTATGAGACTTCTTTCTGTGCCTATCCCAGTCCAACGCCGGCATCTCCACATCATGTCCCAGTGAGAGTAGTGTTGATTGGCCTCTGGATGATGGTATCACCATGTGCCAGGGCACCAAGGAAAGTCTACTCTGGGTCAGTAAATGTGCGTCCCAGAATAGGGATGGAAGCACGGATACAAATAATTAAGAATGTAACCGTCTTCCTAATCCCTTCCAAAGTCTTTCTTCCTTCCTCCAAATGAGATGCACAACAGAATTCCCCTTCTTCACATTCTAATCATTCAAACAGAAAAGCAGATGAATTCAATATATTTGTAAAGAAACAAGAGTTGGAAATAAAAGTCTTGCCACACAGGCAGCAACAGAAATGAATGAACCATGAAACAATTCAATTCCACTCAAGCTCGGCCCGAAAGCAGGTCCTTGGCTCATTATCCACTGATGTTTCATCCTGAGCTGTTCGGGGTGACACAGTGGTTAGCACTGCTGCCTCACAGCGTCAGAGACCTGGGTTCGATTCCCGGCTTGGGTTACTGTCTGTGTGGAGTATGCACATTCTCCTCGTGTCTGCGTGGGCTTCCTCCGGGTGCTCCAGTTTCCTCCCACAGTCCAAAGACGTGCTGGTTAGGTGCGTTGGCCGCGCTAAATTCTCCCTCTGTGTACCTGAACAGGCACCGGAGTGGGGGCTTTTCTTAATAATTGCATTGCAGTGGTAATGTAAGCCGACTTGAGACACTAATAAAGAAACTTTTCTTGGACTCTTTTGTCAATGGCGGTTTTCTATTGCCACCTACTCTTGGGGCAATGTGAAGCAGGTCCCAAGGCTACTTCAACCAGAGCTGGAATTGAACCAACACTGTTAGTGTTATTCCGGACCATCTGCTGGCCACCTAACCCACTGAGCTAACTGGCCTTCGGGTCAAGCAATGCAGGAAGATGAAACTAACTTTCTGGAATAGAAGTAAAAAGTGGCATCCAACTGTTAACAATCCTACATCACAAGGTCCAGCCATCCATACACTGTGCCATCGCTTTCAAATAGAAAACTGCTGATTGCAGCAAGAGATCGAGTGAGATATATTTTTGAGAGGTGAATGAAGCTTGCACCATATGTTTCTTTACCCCAAAAATAAGGCAAGCTGCCATTCAAGCATTCTAACCTGCACTGTCATCCCGCAACATGCCTCAATCCTGCCCCTCCCCCCAGGGTTATCTCCTACAACACCGCGCCTTGTTGTTCAATGGTGTAACCATCACTGAATCCTCCACTGGCAACATCCTTGGGGTTACCATTGATCAGAAACTCAACTGGACTCACCACATAAAGTGGAGATGCCGGCGTTGGACTGGGGTAAACACAATAAGAGTTTTAACAACACCAGGTTAAAGTCCAACAGGTTTATTTGGTAGCAAATGCCATTAGTTTTCGGAGCGCTGCTCCTTCATCAGATGGAGTGGATATCTGCTCTCAAACAGGGCATACCACTCACATTGTCTGTATCTTTAAGACCTGGTTGGTTGTAGAGATTCGCGTTCTAATCAGTATTCTGTAACTTGATTTTGTGTCTCTGTATGCCCTATTTGAGAGCAGATATCCACTCCATCTGACGAAGGAGCAGTGCTCCGAAAGTGAATGGCATTTGCTACCAAATAAACCTGTTGGACTTTAACCTGGTGTTGTTAAAACTCTTACTGTGCACACCACATAAACATAGTGGCTACAAGAGCAGGTCGGAGACTAGGAATACTGCGGCGACTAACTCACCTCCTGACTCCCCAAAGCCTGTCCACCATCTACAAGACACAAGTCAGGAGTGTGATGGAATACTCCCCACTTGCCTGGATGGCTGCAGCTCCAACAACACTCAAGAAGCTTGACACTATCCAGAACAAAGCAGCCCGTTTGATTGACACCATATCCACAAACACCCACTCCCTCTGCCACCGACGCTCAGTAGCAGCAGTGTGTACTATCTACAAGATGCACTGTAGCAATTCACCAAAGATCCTTAGACAGCACCTTTCAAACCCACGGCCACTTCCATCTAGAAGGACAAGGGCAGCAAATACATGGAAACACCATCACCTGCAAGTTCCCCTTCAAGCCACTCATCATCCTGACTTGGAAATATATCAGCATTCCTTCACACAGTCACTGGGTCAAAATCCTGAAATTCCCTCCCTAACGGCATTGTGGGTCAACTCACAGCAATTCAAAAAGGCGGCTCACCACCACCTTCCCAAGGGCAACTAGGGAAGGGCAATAAATGCTGGCCAGCCAGCGACCCCCACGTCCCACAAATGAATCAAAAAAAAAGAACTGCCTCATCAAACTCTGGAGTCCTTCCAGCAATGGTAAATCTGAGGGGAAAAATTGTTCTACTTGATGAATTCTTCAATATCTGCTGTATATTAATACATTAAAAGCCAAGCCAATTATACAACTACACCTTCCATTGACTGAATTGTTGCTGTGGCTGAGATTATCTGAATCTTTTGACGGATAAAGGCTGCGAGGCAACAGTCTGCTTGTGCTGCAACATTTCAGGTATAACAGAAGCTATAATTGCAATAATTCCAACACATCAATGACTTGTTTCATGTATAATTATTTTCCCCACATGCATTTCCTTCAGTTGTCGACTTGTCATCAGATTTTGACTGCAGTGCTGAATGAATGTTAGAGTGTTCTGCGGCAGCCATTCCCACCTGGAATGCAGTGTCAGTGTTGCCCCCTCTGGTTCGCTGTTCCGGTCATGGAGTGACAGCAGGCCGAATATATAACAACTGACCCTTGGCTGCTGGTCTCCCAAATTGACAGGACAGCTGAGGCTGTGTCGAGCTTTCTGACTTATGGGTTGACCTGGTAGCGTCTGTTGATCCAGGAGGAACTCTTCCAGTGTAGACAATAAAAATAGAATAAAACTTACTCCAACTTGTAAATCAAAGAAAGGGTTTAATAAAGAAACTTCATTGCTCCAAACTTGAGGCCTCACCCCGGGCCATTCCAAGTTTCCCACAATTCCCAACAGGTTCTTATTTATACTAAATCAGCTGATCATCACATCATTCTGTCATTGGTTACATGGTTTACTGGGTCAGCTGACTCTTACAGCTTGTTACCATTGGTCACATTACAACAGGTCCAATGTTATCACCGGTTACATTCTAACAGTGTAATCAGTCTCGTACTGGCCTTGCAGTGTCTGTATGTTGTAAGTCTCAGGTGTAGTCAGTCCCCAAAACACTTTGAAAGCCGTCTAGTGTTAGAAAGACAAGCTTATGTCAAGTACTGGACTTCTTAAAGGACAGGTTTTCTTTCAGATTACATAACATGGATGGCACAGAGGCTATTCAGCCCATCCAGTTCAAGCTGTGACAGCACTGTGGCATGGGTGGCACAGTGGTTAGCACTGCTGCCTCACAGCATCGGGGACCCGGGTTCAATTCTGGCCTTGGGTGACTGTCAGTATGGAGATTGCACATTCTCTCCCCGTGTCTGCGTGGGTTTCCTCCCACAGTCCAAAGATGTTCGGGTTAAGTGGATTGCCCCTTTGTGTCCCAAGATGTTAGGGGGATTAGCCGGGTCAATGCATGAGGTTACGGGATTAGGGCCTGGATGAGAAGTTCTGTTGGGGAATCGGTGCAGACTCGATGGACTGAATGGCCTACTTCTGCACTGTAGACATTCTATGATTTTATGATTATGTTCCACTTGACCCTCCTTCCATCCTTTCTCATCTTAATCTGCCATTGTAACCCTCTATTCCCTTCTCTCTCATATACTCCCATTCAGTGCCTCGATACTATCCATTTCAACCATTTCCTGTGGTAACAAGTTTCACATTCGTGCCTCTCTCTGGGGTAAAGAAGTTCATTCAGAGTTTATTGTTGCATTTCTTGGTGACCATCTTGTATTGATGGTCTCGAGATTTGTTCTTCCCCACAAGAAGAAGCGTTGGGAGGGATTTTCCAGTCCTGCCTGCCCTGAGGTCAGTAATTCCTGCCTGAGGTCAACAGACCATAGAAACCATAGAAACCCTACAGTGCAGAAAGAGGCCATTCGGCCCATCGAGTCTGCACCGACCACAATCCCACCCAGGCCCTACCCCCATATCCCTACACATTTTACCCACTCATCCCTCCAACCTATGCATGTCAGGACACAAAGGGGCAATTTTAGCATAGCCAATCAACCTAACCCACACATCTTTGGACGGTGGGAGGAAACCGGAGCACCCGGAGGAAACCCACGCAGACACGAGGAGAATGTGCAAACTCCACACAGACAGTGATCCAAGCCAGGAATCGAACCCAGGTCCCTGGAGCTGTGAAGCAGCAGTGCTAACCACTGTGCTACCGTGCCGCCCTTTAAATGTTCCATCAAATTTTCCATCCCGTCCGCTATGATTCCTACTGTGGGCAGGACTGGAAAATTTATCCCATTTCTCTCTGTCTCCACTCTATCAAAATCTTACATCATTTAAAAAACTCTGTTAGGTCATCCCCTCAGCTGTCAGGTTACAAGAGAAAAGAGACCCTGTCAGTCCACTCCTGAAATGTATAATCACCCATTTCTGGTCTGGTGTGAAAACTCCTTTTGTCTCGGTAGACAGCAGGAGGTTGGGAACTCCAAGCCCTGACACATCTCGGAGTTTCCACACATGCGCAAACTGGGAGCTGTCCGCGCATTCACTGTTCTGGTTTTTTAAAAGTTCTTTGGGCCCAGTGCACCTGTGGGAAGACAAACGACGCAAAATCTCAGATCATGTGGTCAGGAGCGAAGTGTCATTGCAAGCAATCGTCCCAGGGAGGGGACAGGAAGAGATCCTAAAAGAGGAGAGGGGACATGGAGAGGACCATAAAGAAGTGTCCCAGACAGGGACAAGAAGAGGTCTCAGTTAAGTCAAGAAGACAGAAAAAAGATTTTGGTTAGCAGACTTTAAGGGAAGAGGATTCAGGAGAAACCTTGATAATTGAAGAGGGCTGAGGAGAAGCCTTCTAGTAATTGAAGAAGGCTGAGAAGAACCCCTAGTAATTGGAGAGGGTTCAGGAGAAGCCCTGGTAATTGAAGAAGGCTCAGAAGCCTTGGTAATAGTAGAGTGTTCAGGAGAAGCCCTGGAAATTGAGGAGGGCTCAAGAAGAGTTCTGAAGATCCAAGAAGAAAGCAGAAAGTTGCGTGGCATTGTGGTGAAGGTACCCCTTTGGAGCAATAGTGTTTTGCTTGGCATGGCCAAAGAGCTAAGGTTGTGCTTGTGAGTTGGTGCTTGAGCGCATATTTGAGAATCAAGGGAACAGAATCTCAAGAGACCAGATTGAAACCCTGTGAGATGGGATGTTGTTGTTGCCATTTGACTTTCGGTTAGATCTTCAAAGGTGAAGACAGAATTCCCTTGTGAGAGAGTTTTAATGCAATAAACATAACACCTTACTTTGTTAAACTCAAAATCTGTCTAGCTAATTTTTCATAGTCACAACACATAAACTGTTAAGTGCACAAAAACTGCCTTCTTTTTAAACAAAGGTCCTGCTGCAGTCAGATGAGGAGAGGGAACAGATAGGAGCCCTTTGACTCTTCAACACTACTCATTACACTAGCCCTGTATCAGGGTCCACCGGTTATCCAAAATCCACTCTTCAGTTCAGTCATATAGGCCGGATTTTTGCCGTCCTGCTCACCACAGGAATCGGAGTGGGTGAGGGTCAAACCATGGAAAGGTCCGTTGACCTCAGGTGGGATTTTACAATTTTAGGACAAGCGAGGTCGGAAAATCCCGCCCATAGAGTTTTACACAATATGCATTTTGCCTCATTGTGACGATGTTGTGGGTGGATGTGGGATTTAGTGTTCAGAAAGACAGGTGTGAAAATGTACCAGGATGATATGACTTTAATCGGGCGATTGAGGTGGGCCTGTTAGAGTATCAACTCCCTGATTAAGGGCCAAATTAATGGGCAAATCAGGGAGCCTCTTGCTTTTGTATTTAACTAGGAGTGTCAGTTCCTCTGGGACACCGAGTGTAGATTGCGAACTGAAATCACTCTGTATGCTGTTGTCAGACTTTTAGATAAAGGGATTTTGGTGAAGGGACTTCTGCCTCTGAGGATTTATTACACAGGAATAGTGAGATTTCTAATTTAATGGAGTGGATTGCTGCTTTTGAACAATAATCCATTTATGATACTCTGATTGTACGTTCCGATCCTTTTGTGAGGCTTCACATTGCCTCATCTGCATCCGAGATGTTCGCAGAACTTGATCTTGAATGTCATTGGCCATGTCCATTCTCAATTTTTATAAATGGAAATTTTGGGGTCTTACCTGAGACTCGCACTTAAGATGTGCATGGACCTCCTTCACATACGACCCTATAAACAGCCTGGTCACTTCTGTGACTTTTGGAGAGGTACTGCCCGCAGCCTGTTGCCCACATGTGGTGAATAATTAGTCTTCTTATTGTGAACTGCAGCCCTCTAAGAGCTATTGTTTCTCTCGGGAATTATGACCCATGGACAGGCGTGTGACAGGCTAATCTTTCTGGTTAAACCTCACAATATTTGACGCAATCCATCTCCTGAACTATTCAGCCTTGGATCAGCATAAGCCAATACCTGTCAGAGTTGCAAAACTGGGACTCAGTCGCTCAGTGACTCCTGAATGTGGTGCCAGGGAGAATGTTGGAATGCAATGTCAAATATCACAGTTTATCCGCAACCCTCCTTTGTGACCAATCATAGCTGTTTGGCCATTTAAATTTTGAAATTAAGCTGTATAAATATTAGTGCATCAAAGTAAATCAGTCAGCATGTTTCACGAAAGTTTTTTTATTAGTGTCACAAGTAGGGTTACATTAACACTGCAATTAAGTTACTGTGAAAATCCCCTCGTCGCCACACTGCGGCGCCTGTTCAGGTACACCGGGGAAGATTTTAGCATGGCCAATGCATCTGACCAGCACAATTTTTGGATTGTGGGAGGAAATCCATGCAGGGAGAACGTGCAGACTCTGCACAGACAGTGACCCGAGCCGGGAATTGAACCCAAGTCCCTGGCGTTGTGAGACAGCAGTGCTAACCACTGTGCCACCGTGCTTACCTAGGTGCAGGGCTTAACAATTAGCTAGGCCTCCACTCTCATTTTTATCCTGGGATGAACATTTTCGACATGAGGGTCCAGGGGCGTTGCATCAAGGATCCAGTTATATTGAGTCCATTCGCACCTTACAGTTAAAGCAGGTTATATTCATGTGGCCATGCCCCTTCTCTTACCCTGAACAATGTAACTCAAAGGTTTCCTTCCAGGATTTGCTTCCACTGACTTTAGGGTTGAGCCCAGTGACTCTTGTTGTGAATAATAACATTAAACCAGGCCATTGAGCAGCGCTCTTTGCTAATCAGTTCACTGAGCTCCTGCTCATGACTGGAAAATTTTAAATGTTAACATGAAAGGCTTCGGGAACTGAATGGGAAGAGAATTCTGGGCAATCTCCAGACCACACGCATTAGCCTCTTAAATATTACTAATCGGGGGAGACAGTGGTCAGGTCATTGGACAGTAATCTGAAGGCCACGGCTAATTCTCTGCAGACATCATTACATAATCCACCGAGGCAGCATGTCATGGGATTTAAATTCAATTAATAAGCCTGGCAGATGAAGCTAATCTTTGTAATGGTGGTCCATGAAGCTATCATAGAATCATAGACTCCCTACAGTGCAGAAGGAGGCCATTCAGCCCATCAAGTCTATACCGACCACAATCCCACCTAGGTCCCATCCCCTTAACCCCACGAATTTACCCTGCTCATCTCCCTGCAATTTAGCATGGCCAATCCACCTAACCCGCACACCTTTGAACATCCAATGTCATAAAACCCCATCTGGCTCCTTAAGGGAAGGAAATCTGCCGTCCTTACCTGGTCTGGCCTACACGTGACTCCAAACCCACAGCAATGTGGTTGATTATTAATTGTCTTCTGAAATGGCCTAGTGAGCCACTCAAGTGAAGGGCAATTAGGCTTGGGCAACAAATGCTGGCCTTGCCAACGATGCCCACATTCCATCAAAGAATAAAGAAAAAATTTGGAGCTAGAATCACCAACCAGGAGAGAACACCTGAACCGTCTGAGTCTTTCCAAGTGCATAAGGTAATTTTCCCTGCTCGGGGAAGGAGAAAATATAAATTTAATATTATTTGGGCTATTTGTCAGCCTTAGGTCACTGATAACATTCCCCTGTGTCAAAAGCTCATGGCTTCAAGCCCGATTCAAGAGACTTGGGCAGCATGGTGGTACAGTGGTTAGCACTACTGCCTCACAGCACCAGAGACACAGGTTCAATTCCAGCCTCGGGTGACTGTGCGGAGTTTGCACATTCTCCCTGTGTCTGTGTGGATTTCCTCCGGGTGCTCCGGTTTCTTCCCACACTCCAAAGATGTGCAGGTTAGGTTGACTGGCCATGCTAAATTGCCCCTTAGTGTCAGGGATATTAGCAGGGTAAATACATGGGGTTACAGTGATGGGGCCTGGGTGGGACTGTAGGTGGTGCAGACTCAATGGGCCGAAAGGCCTCCTCTGCACTGCAGGGATTCTATGGTTCCATAACCGAGGTGGTGTTTAAGAACTGCACCATGGACATGCCTCACTGGTGAAGGTATCAGAACTTTAACCCAAGGCACTTTAATATGAATATAAAAGATCCCATGGTACTAAGCAGAGCAAGGAGCTCTCCCACTGTCCTGGGCAGTATTTATCCTTTAACCACCAGTTAAAAGCAGATGATCTGGTCATTATCACTTTGCAGCTTAGTTTGTTTGATGCCGGATTCTCCCAGCTACCTGGACCTTCCGACATTCGGGCACGGCACGAGCCTGCCGTGAAAGATGACTGGTCTCCACTAGCGGGTGCTCAGGGTCATGGCTGGGCAGTGCCCATCTGGGGAAACATGTCACCATATGTGGGGGTGGGGCTCTGATATCTGCAGGGGGATCGCCCAGTGCAGTGTGAGATCAGGGCACCCTTTCAAAACGACACCCGGGCACTTGGCAGCCAGGCTCGCCGGCATATTTAGCACCCCCCCACCCCACCCTTACCCCCCTACCCCACCCCTAGAACTGGCGCACAACTCACCACTCTCCCCAAAAAACGGCTGAGTGTTGGACAATTGCTCCAGAATTCAGCAGCGGAACTCAGCAGAGGAATTCAGGTGCGGCACGGTAGCACAGTGGTTAGCACTGCTGCTTCACAGCTCCAGGGACCTGGGTTCGATTCCCGGCTTGGGTCACTGTCTGTGTGGAGTTTGCACATTCTCCTCGTGTCTGCGTGGGTTTCCTCCGGGAGCTCCGGTTTCCTCCCACAGTCCAAAGATGTGCGGGTTAGGTTGATTGGCCATGCTAAAAATTGCCCTTAGTGTCCTGAGATGCGTAGGTTAGAGGGATTATTGGGTCAATATGTAGGGATATGAGAGTAGGGCCTGGGTGGGATTGTGGTCGGTGCAGACTCGATGGGCCGAATGGCCTCTTTCTGTACTGTAGGGTTTCTATGATTTCTTTCTATGATTTCTAACTCCAGCTCCGGGTGAAAGAACTCGCCACTTGTCTCCGACTCGGATAATCACATGAACTAAAAACTTGTTTCTTTGGTTCTTTTACCATCCACAGTTATAAAACACCCCTCTTTTTTATCTTTTATCTTTTTTCTATCTACCTGTAGTGTGTGTGTGTGTTTGCGTGTATGTGTGCGTAAATGTGTGTGTGTGTTGTGCATGCGTGTGTGTATATGTGTATGCATGTGTGTGTGTGCGTGCATGTATGTGTGTGTGTATGTTCGCATGCGTGTATGTACATGTGTGTATCTGTGTGTTGTGTGCATGCGTGTGTGTGTGCATGTGTGTGTATATGTGTGCGTGTATGTGCGTGTGTTCCTGCCCCCAGGTTTGAATGTGAATAAACTAAACTTCTGAGTTAACAATAGACTTGTTCACTGTGTAATTAAAAGATTTTCAGCAGTTCTATTCAGTAGCCATCTATACTGCGATTCATCACAAAATGTTTGCAAAGTATCTCACGGGTCTGCACAGATTCAACTGTACCTCATATGATTTATGCAAGTTTCCCAGATTGCTGTGGTGATCACTAGACTGAATGGAGCGAAAGTGTTACGTATTGCACTGTCACAACTTGATTCCTGATTGTCACCTTTAGTGCTAACAGCCACAGAGGAATGGCTGCGTCATTCAGATCACTGTCGGGAGTCTAAGATACTAAAGAGCAGAGGTATGAGAGGAAGCTGACAGCTGACTTCTTCAAACTTGATAGCCACCTCTCAGGGGCCAGCCATGTTTCTTCCTCTCGAATGCCAGGAGTGTCTGCAATGTAGCATGAAGCCTCCAGCTGACAGGGGGGGGGGCATAACCTTAAACTCAGGGCCAGGCCACTGCAGAGGAGAGAAGCCAGAAATCAGCTCCTCGTGCAAAAAGTGAATAGTGGAACTTGCTCCCACAGAAACGGAGTGGACGCTGGCTCAATTTAAAAACTCGAAGTTGGAGGTTGATAGGTTGATGAGGGCAGGGAGGTGGAGTTAAGATGCAGAGTTTTAGGGTACACCCACCCCTATTCCGGGGGCGGGCGAGGCTCGGAGAACAGCATTCTCCGTTGGCCTCGGGTGGGATCGTATGAAACCCAGGCGGACGTGCTGGTAAAATTCCGCCCTAGGTGTCTGTGGTGAACCATCGTTGGTTCCCACTGTGGGGTTGTTCTAATGTTGTTGTTGGGCTAGGGTGGGATTAATACACCTGTGGCTGTTACTGTTGTGGCACATCCCAGTCGGGCTCCGCCTCCTGGGAGAGGTATAAGACCCCCTGCTCGGGCGGGACCTCGTCAATCTGGGATGGTGTACTTACGTTCTATTAGTTCCATTGTTAGGCAATAAAAGCCTTCTGTTACCGAAGCTTCGCACCTTGAGTTCAATTGACGTGCATCAGTGTCCAAATCACCAACAACCTGTCCTGGTCCCTCCACACTGATGCTATAGTTAAGAAAGCTCACCAACGCCTCTACTTTCTCAGGAGGCTGAGGAAATTTGGCATGTCAGCTGCAACTCTCACCAATTTTTACAGATGAACCATAGAAAGCCTTTCCGGATGTATCACAGCTTGGGATGGCTCCTGCTCTGACCAAGGCCGCAAGGAACTACAAAGGGTTGTGAACTAAGCCCAGTCCTTCACACAAACCAGCCCCCCATCCATTGACTCCGTCTATACTTCCCGCTGCCTCAGAAAAGCAGCCAGCATAATCAAGGACCCCACGCACCCCGGACATACCCTCTTTCATTTTCTTCCATCGGGAAAGAATACAAAAGTCTGAGATCTCGTACCAACCAACTCAAGAACAGCTTCTTCCCTGCTGCCATCAGACTATTGAATGGACCTACCTTATATTAAGCTGATCTTTCTCCACACCCTAGCTATAATTATAACACTACATTCTGCACCCTCTTCTTTCCTTCTCCCCTATGCACTCTATGAAGATATGCTTTGTATAGCACGCAAGAAACAATACTTTTCACTGTATCCCAATACATGTGACAATAATAAATCAAATCAAATCAAATCAGTCATGATGTCACTGGAACTGGCTCGGAGGACTGAATGGTCCCCTCCTCTTCCTGCGTTTTCATCCAAAATCTGATCCCAGCATTTAAGGAGAGGAACTTTGATCTTGAGAATCAACTTGGTGTTTATGTTGTCTGCAACTTGTAAAAATAATTTGACTTATGGCACTGTCAGGGAATATATTAAAGATCAAGATAAGTTGGAAGTCATAGAAATCATCATAGAAATCATAGAAACCCTACAGTGCAGAAGGAGGCCATTCGGCCCATCGAGTCTGCACTGACCACAATCCCACCCAGGCCCTACCCCTACCCCCACATATTTACCCGCTAACCTACGCATCTCAGGACTCTAAGGGGCAATTTTTAACCTGGCCAATCAACCTAACCCGCACATCTTTGGACTGTGGGAGGAAACCGGAGCACCCGGAGGAAACCCACGCAGACACGAGGAGAATGTGCAAACTCCACACAGACAGTGACCCGAGCTGGGAATCGAACCTGGGACCCTGGAGCTGTGAAGCAGCAGTGCTAACCACTGTGCTACCGTGCCGCCCAAGTCATTTGAGGTTGTCCCTCTGTCTTTACCTCCTTCACTTTGTATGTCTCAATCTACATCATTCTTTTCCAAGTATGTAAATTACCCCCTTATCGCCCTCACTATCAGAGAAGCAGGATTCAGTTCCTGAGAGAGTTAGGAAAGTAGCTGGTGATTTAGTAGGAACCAAATAAAAACTGAGATGGGCACAGAGATTATGATATTGTTTTGACAGAGAGCAGAATTTCAGGGTCATAGAATTCTACAGTGCCGAAGGAGGCCATTCGGCCCATCAAGTCTGCACCGTCCACAATCCCACCCAGGCCCTATCCCCTTAACCCCATGCATTTACCCTAGGTAGCCCCCTGACACTAAGGGGCAATTTAGCATGGCCAATCCATCTAACCCATATGTCTTTGGGCTGTGGGAGGAAACCGGAGCACCCAGAGGTAACCCACTCAGACACGGGGAGTATGTGCAAACTCCACACCGACAGTGACCTGAGGCAGGAATTGAACCCGGGTCCCATGGCTCTGTGAGGCAGCGGTGTTAACCACTGTGCCACCACGCCACCCCACTGCATGGCCAGGAAATTTCCGGCCAATGTCAATGGATCATTAAGTGGTCTGTCAAATTGTCCATCCTTCCTGTGACGATTCCCACGGGATCGTGAAATTAACCTCATAGCCAATGAAGAGTGCAGTGGCCAATCTGTACACATCAAGGTGCCCTCAATGGCAATGAGATAAAGTTTTTGTTGGATATGTGGGTTCAAGGATGAATGTTGGCCAGGAAACTGGAAGTCTCTTTGCTACTTTGCTATGCACCTTGCTAATTTAGCAAAGTAGCAAGGAGACTTCTCCCAGTTTCCTGGCTTTTAGATCCATCTGGACTGGGCTGAACTGGCATCTGTTTAGCATCTCACCAAAAGGCGACCTCTTGTACAATGCAGCACTCCCTCAATCCTGCACTGATACTGGTGTGGTAAATCCCTTCAATGGGGTTCAATCCTCAAAACAGGAATGTTACCGGAAAGACAAAAGTGGAACGAGATTGTAAAGTGAGGGGAAAGATTTCTCATGGTTTCAAACGAGAAGTGAGAACCATAATCTTATTTAAGAAGAGCAGCCGAGACTGGTGCGACAGCGAATAGTCTTGAGTTTGACTTGGATGTGGAGAGAGAGCAGCTGCTCTTGTAGAGATACGGCTTGGGTAGCAGATTGGTTGTGTGTTTGTAACTGTCACCTCGTGTTTACAATAACCTGTGGCAGACTATTACTGGTTGCCACGGCAACCGGCTGCTCAGACACATAACCAAGAACGCAAGGAACACGGCATGACTGCTGAGTAGCTTCCAGTCGGAAAGAAGCTGGTTTTTTACCACTGCTGAATAAATGACCATTTGCAGTGCGCAGGACAGTGAAAGCAGGTCTAGACTGGAATAATAACCTTTAATGTGAAAGGAATTACTCCCGTATTCCATACATGGCTTGACAGTAACTCTACACAAATCAAAGTAAACATCTGAACAGTTTTAAAGTGGATCAGAGCATCACTGGAGTCTAACCTTAGAGTATTGATTTATGTATATGTGATTCTTCTCATGTCCACTTACTCCAGAAACAATACAGAACTGAGCTAACATAAAAATCGTCGAGCTTTTTCATTTTTGGCTTTTATTTTAATTATCCGCATGGCTGGGGAAGCAGTTCAAGTTTGATTTTTGAGGTTAGCAATCCAGTCGGCAGCATCAGCCAGCACGGTGGCGCAGTGGTTAGCACTGCTGCCTCACAGTGCCAGGGACCTGGGTTCGATTCCCGCCTCGGGTGACTCTGTGGAGTTTGCACATTCTCTCTGTGATTGCGTGGGTTTCCTCCGGGTTCCTCCCACAGTCTGAAAGACGTGTGGTTTTGGTTGATTGGCTATGCTAAATTGCCCCTAAGTGTCAGGGGGATCAGCGGGGTAAATACGTGTGGTTATAGGGTTGGGTGAGATTGTTGTCGATGCAGGCTCAATGGGCCAAATGGCCACCTTCTGCACAGTAGGATTCTATGATTCTAAGTTCTGAATCAAAGTAAAGGCACAGTGGTTAGCGCTGCTGCTCCACAACGCCAGGGACCCGGGTTCAATTCCGGCCTCGGGTCACTGTCTGTATGGAGTTTGCACATTCTCCCCGTGTCTGCGTGGATTTCCTCCGGGTGCTCCAGTTTCCTCCCACAGTCCAAAGATGTGCGGGTTAGGTTGATTGGCCATGCTAAATTGCCCCTTAGTATCAGGGGGATTATCAGGACAAATGCATGGGTTACAGGGATAGGGCCTGGTGGATTATCGTCAGTGTAGCCTCGATTGTCCGAATGGCCTCCTTCTGCACTGTACGATTCTATGATTCTCAGGGCAGAAGTTCAGTATGTGGGCGATGGTGTGATTCGGATGGCCTTAGGCACAATTTGAGCTGTTCTTCATTCTTCACTTGTGCAGCAAACGGCCACATTTTCCTGTCCCGTCCTCAACCGTTTGAAGGTTGTCCAGATTTTCCGTGTGAGGTTGAAACCTGGGACTTCACTCCTTGGGTCAGATACCAAGCTGCAGCCAATCAGAAAGTGTACCAGTGAGAGACGAGGCTGTTATCGGTTCGTACGGGGTGGAGTGCGCCCAGCAGGAACTGTGGGGTTTCAGGTAAGGGCATGGGGTTTATTCTGAGGTCAGTGCTGGCGAGAGTGCTTTGTTACCTGTCAGTCAGTGGTATTCTTTGAGGAGGAAGTTTCTCCTGTTAACATCAGGTGGTTCAATATGCGTTATGTGATAATATTTGATTTGGTTTATTATTGTCACATGTATTAGTGTTGTTTCTTGTGCTATACAGACAGAGCACACCATTCATAGAGAAGGAAAGGAGAGAATGCAGAATGTAGTGTTACAATCATAGCTAAGGTGTAGAAAAAGATCAACTTAGTGAATTAAAGCATTGTTAGAGAGTTTAAAAGAGTTAGAATGAAGTTTTAGAAGCATAGAGTGAAAGTAAAAGATAGAATTAGAAGGTATGTTGGGCACAGTTTGCAAGAAGTCACCTCGCTCCAGGCCATCTTGAGAAAGTTGAGAAATATTCAAACAATGGCTGTGGAAGCCAGGTCATTGAGTGTCTTTAAGACAGAGATAGATAGGTTCTTGATTAATAAGGGGATCAGGGGTTATGGGGAAAAGGCAGGAGAGTGGGGATGAGAAAAATATCAGCCATGATTGAATAGCGGAGCAGACTCGATGGGCCGAGTGGCCTAATTCTGCTCCTATGTCTTATGGTCTTGTGGTCTAATCTGGAGGCACATCGAGCTGTGTTGGTCTGAATGTCCCAGAAATAATCCTCATGCCTTCCCAGAGGTAGGTATCTATTCTGTTTGTGTGGTGGCTCCAGCATTAGGCTGAGTAGCAACACTGTGGTGTTGGGTAAATCAGGGTGAGTGAAGCAGTGTGTAGAATGTTGGCTCTGCTGCCCCAGGTGGTACCTGCCAGTTTTATATGAGATTCAGTCTTGTCTTGACCTTGGCTCTGATGTCCTGGAGGTATCGCCAGTTGGCCAATGTATTGTATCACTGACCATGTCAAGTGTGATGCCAAGGTACTTTGGCGTGGGTCATGGGTGAATGGATAGCCACTGAATTGGACTGGACCCTCCGATCACTGCTCCAAGGCAGTGCAGGAGTTTCCAGCCCTTTCGGCTTGAGTGCATGAAGCCGGTTTCCTCCCACGGTCCGAAAGATGTGCTGGTTAGGTGCATTGGCCGTACTAAATTCTCCCTCAGTGTACCTGAACAGGCGCCGGAGTGTGGCGACTAGGGGAATTTCACAGTAACTTCAGTGCAGTGTTAATGTAAGCCTACTTGTGACACTAATAAATAAACTTAAACTTAAAACTGTCCACATTCTCTTGTGTGTAAGGCCTTGAGAAGTCTCTCTCCTGTCAGCCAGTTTTACTTGAGAGAGATTGCATTAGGGCTGTTTTTACTGTCCACTTATCTTCTCTCCTGGTCAGAATCCTTGAGTTTATTGAGAGTTGTGGATCAATAGCATCAGCATTGATTTTGGACGGTGAGCGTGCTTGTTTTGTGGCTGTTCTGAGGCAGTGCTGGAGCTTCCAACCCTTTCAGCTTGAGCACATGAAGCCAATCTTCTCTGCTGTTTCTTGCCGTTTTATAAGATGTCCTTCATCAAGGAACTTGAGGAAAGCTACATCAAGGTCTTCATTTTCCCTGTATTCTTGCAGGAGTCAGTCACTTTCCAGGCTGCATCAGGGGAGGAACATGGGGGGTGATTCTCCCAGCTTCCCAATTTAATGATATTCACGCTGGTGGCCTCTGCAGCGCACAGAGTGGGAGATTCTACTCCGAACTCCCACTGAAAAAACCAGCGTGAATTACTCCAGTTTTCCCGTGAATTCGACACTTAGAATTTTTTGGGGAGAATTCCGCCCCTGGCTCTGAAGGGGAACAGATTTAATGGCTGCCAATTTGAGAAGTTGAGTAAAACGGTTATAATTTTCAGGGGAGCGTGGGGTCTGGTTAAAGATGGTTTCCAATGCATCCCAGTTGCCCTCCTGCAGATTCCAGCCTGGCTTGGGTTTGGAGTTTCTGGATGGTAGCTCCAGGTTGATGTGAGCGAGGGAAGAGCGATGGGAAAATGGGCAGCACTCATCATGAATACATCAGCCGTTGGCCATTGCTGTCAGGCGTTGTGGAGTGAAGTGTGCAGTCCCTCTTCCACCTTACGGAATGGAATTTGCCAAGCAAAGACTATGCATGGAGGTCCAGTCTGATAGGTTGGAATTCTCCCACAGCCCCTGCTGGCAGGATCAAGTGAGGAGGTCCGTGGGGCAGGGGAAGGGGGATTTGGTGGGAGTCTAAACATCATTCTAACGCCAATGTGAATTTCCAGTGGGATCTTCCACTGGTGCCCACCACGATGAACCGGTATTCCCGTCTTGATGAATCAGGAATCCCGCTGTGGTGAATTGGGAATCCCGCTGTGGGGAATCGGGAATCCCGCTGTGGGGAATCGGGAATCCCGCCATGGTGAATCAGGAATCCTGCTTCTATATGTTACTCCGCTGGAGGCTGGCATGAAACCGATTTGCATCTTAATGGGTGAAAGCCAAACCAGAGTCAACCCCCCCCACCCCCACCCCCACCCCTCACCGCCACCGCCCCTCCCCACCCCCCCCCCCCCCCCCCCCACCGCCCCCCCCCCCCCCCCCCCCCACCTCCCCACCCCCGCCACACACACACCCACACCCACTCCACATCCCAAATTTCCATTCTGGCAGCAGGAAATCATGCCAATCAACAACATGGACAACCCAGGAGAGGACGAGAGGCCTGAGACTACCAAGCCCTGGAGGAACACATCGGCAGGAATGGTGGCCGGATCCCCATATCCATATCGCCTGTCGGGGGGTCTCCACACGGCAGCTTTGGCTTCGCTGATGTTGGTCTTGCTTCTGAACTTCAGCATCTTGGACAAACGCTGGCGGCATCTTCCATGCTCCTCACTGTCTCCTCCAACCTCCTCGGAATTTTAGGGTCTTCGCCAAACGCTGGTAGGATTGTGCTGAAGGGGTGGGGCGATGAAAGGTCTTAGAGAGGAGAGTGGAGCTGAGGAGGTGGGTTAGAGGTGTTTTGGGGGGGGGGGCTGAGGCTGGGGGTGGGAGGGAATTCGGAGGAGTGAAGATGTTTAGGGGAGTGAAGGGGTAAGAGAAGGAGTGAAGAGGACTGAAGGAACAGAGAAGGATTTACAGTTCGTGGGGCCCTGTGCTTAGCTTTAATTTTGGGCCCTTCTCACCAACGCAGGATCTGTAGGCCGAAGCCCACCTCTCACACACACTCCCCCAACCCCTCACACACATTCACCACCCACACCTCACACACACTCCCCCAACCCCTCACACACACTCCCCCAACCTCTCACACACACTCACCACCCACATCTCACACACACTCCCCCCACCCCTCACACACACTCCCCCAACCCGTACACACACTCCCTCCTACCCTCACACACACTCCCCCACTCCTGGTACACACTCCCCCCACCCCTCACACACACTCCCCCACCCCTCATACACACTCCCCCTACCCCTCACACACACTCCCCCACCCCTCATACACACTCCCCCCACCCCTCACACACACTCCCCCACCCCTCATACACACTCCCCCAACCCACACACACACTCCCTCCTACCCTCACACACACTCCCCCACTCCTGGTACACACTCCCCCCACCCCTCACACACACTCGCCCTACCCTTCACACACACTCCCCCACCCCTCATACACACTCCCCCTACCCCTCACACACACTCCCCCCACCCCTCACACACACTACCCCAACCTGCACACACACTCCCCCCTACCCTCACACACACTCCCCCACTCCTGGTACACACTCCCCCCACCCCTCACACACACTCGCCCTACCCTTCACACACACTCCCCCACCCCTCATACACACTCCCCCTACCCCTCACACACACTCCCCCACCCCTCATACACACTCCCCCCACCCCTCACACACACTCCCCACCCCTCACACACTCTCCCCCAACCCCTCCCACACACTCCCCCTACCCCTCACACACACTCCCCCCAGCCCTCACACACACTCCCACCCCCCCCCATCCCTTACATATGCTCCCACCATCCCTCACACACACTCTCCCCCACCCTTCACACAACACGTGCTGTCCATATAATCTCCCAATATTCCATTATGTTCTTTTTCTCTGCATTAATCATTTGAGTCCCCAAACATCAGTAAATTATACTTTTTAAGTGGGAAACGTTAGCACTTGTTGGCATTTCATTTCACTCCATTAATAACTGAATCATTCGTGTTTAGCATCACTAGAAATTCATTGTGCAGCAACTTAATTATGTAATTCAAGCCGATTAAAACATGAATCATAAAGCTTTACTGACAAGATAAGGGACAAAAGTGGGTAAATACAGTTAAGCTACAGATCAGCCATAATAGCAGAACAAAGTCAAAGGGCTGAATGGCCTACTATTGTTCATCTGTTCCAATCAATGAATGGCATTTGGCACATTCACACATCAAACCCTTTCTCAGATTCCAATAAACTATTAGTCAGCTAAATGAATGGTTCAAACAGTAGATATCGTCTGAGGTCACGTACCAACCGACTCAAAAACAGCTTCTTCCCTGCTGCCATCAGACTTTTGAATGGACCGACCTTGCATTAAGTTGATCTTTCTCTACACCCCAGCTATGACTGTAATGCCACATTCTGTACTCTCTCCTTTCCTTCTCTATGTGCGGTATGCTTTGCATAGCGCGCAAGAAACAATACTTTTCACACTATACTAATACATGTGACAATAATAAATTACATCAAATCAAATCAAATTAGCTCTCAGGTATCCCACAGCATTCAAGGTATTAATTTCACCAACCTGGCCAACCTTCAGTGCCTCCCTCAAACCAAACTGAGGCCATTTATGCATTTACATTCAGGGAGTCAATATCTAAAGCAATTGTGTCTGCCGCTGTATGATATTCAATGGTGAAAATAAATAGAAAACATCTATACTTACATTTCAGCCATGTTTTAGTCCTCAATCCTCACCAGCATGCTAAATCTTTTAAAGGACCTATGTGTCTTTTCTGGCCATTAACAGAATAATAAAGCTTTACCATGGAAACCCCTGCTGATGGGTTTGTTTATATAATACATTTTTTGGCTTTCAGTTGTGGCTTTGGTTAACTTGAGCTGTATCTGATACCCTATACATGCAATCTTCTGAATGTTTTATACTTTGTGAAATATTTATTTTTGAGGCTACTTTCTGACCGTGAATGTAAATAACTTTATTTTTCTTCTCTATTGCGTATTTCCATCATCCAGCACACCCCAATATCCATTATTGAAATCTTTCTTTATACCAGAAAATTGAACCCATTCTCACAGCAGGTACCAGGTTGTCTGCGGCAATAGTTTCCTCAAGCAATGAAACATGATGATACAATGGCTATTATAGAGTCATAGAGTCATAGAGGTTTACTGCATGGAAACAGGCCCTTCGGCCCAACTTGTCCATGCCGCCCTTTTTTTCGCACTAAAACCATAAGACATAGGAGCAGAATTAGGCCACTCCGCCCATCGAGTCTGCTCCGCCATTCAATCATGGCTGATATTTTTCTCATCCCCATTCTCCTGCCTTTTCCCCATAACCCCTGATCCCCTTATTAGATTCTTAATTCCAGGTTTTTTTTTAAATTGAATTCAAATTCCACCATCTGCCATGGCAGGATTCGAACCCGGGTCCCCAGAACATTAGCTGAGTTTCTGGATTAATAGTTTAGTGATAATACCACTAGGCCATGGCCTCCCCGTGTTAGTAGGCCCATGCAGTTTGGAGTCCTCCATCCTGTGTGCCTTCTCTCAGGCACCACTCAATGACGGCACGTTTAAGTCTTGAATAGAATTTGTATTTTCAGGTTGTTACAATGGTATGGGAACTATATACATTTATTCAGTGCTGTACACTTTTATAAATCATGAGACAGCAAGAGGCAATAAAAATGCCTTTTTAAGAAAAACATTGCCGATTAAGAATCCTCTTTTGTCAAAAGATCCATTGCACCATTTGATGAAAGTCTAATGTCTGCACAAAATAAAATCTCCAAACCCATAGAGAGCATTAACACACTGGCAGCCAAATAGCCTCTTGAGACTCTTGTCGCTAGCTTCCAATGTCAATCTTTGTCTCTCTAATGTACCATCTATTTAGGAACATAGGAACATAGGAATGAGGAGCGAGAGTAGGCAATTAAGCCTTCAAGCCTGCTCAGCCATTCTATATGATCATGGCTGATCTCCATCTCATCCTAACTCCACTTCCCTGCCTTTTCCCCACCGACCTTTATCCACCTTTTGATCAAATATTTATCTACCTCTTTCTTGAATCCATTGATTAATTCTGCATCCACTGCACTCTGGGGCAGTGAGTTCCTTAGATTCACAACCTTCTGAGAAGTAGCTTCTCCTTGTCTCTCTTGAACCTCCCCCATACAACTATGACCTCTTGTCCAAGACTATTCTAGAAGGGGGAACATTTGGTTAACATTTACTTTATCAATCCTGTTGAGTATTTTATATACCTTAATCAAATCCCCCCTCATTCTTCTGTACTCCAGCGAGTACAAGCCCAAGCTACTCAACCGCTCCTCATACGACAGCCCCTTCAAACCTGGAATCAATCTAGTGAACCTCTTCTGAACCGCCTCCAATGCCACCACATCCTTCCTCTCAAAGAAGGTGACCAAAACTGAACACAATACTCCCAGTGTGGTCTCACCAATGCCTTATACAATTGTAACAAAACTTCTCTACTTTTATACTCTAGACCCTTTGCAATAAATGCCAAGATTCCATTTGCCTTCGTTATAACATTCTGCACTTGCATACCCACTTTCTGAGACTCATGCACAAGGACACCCAGATCCCTCTGCACAGACAAGAGCTTTCTATCTGGGTTTGATTTAACATTTTGTTCCATTCCATATGCTTCACCGTAGAACAGTGACAACCTTCCATCTCGTGAGATGCTATTTTGCAACCTGGTGGTCAACTCTTTGTCGAGCATCACCTGGTGTTGCTCAGGAGTCCCACTCTGTCATGAGAGTCTCTGTCGCACTAACTGCATGGGAAGATAGTGGACTGAGGAGGTGCGGCATTCGCCTCCCAGTCTCGCTGATGGTGACCTCAACCGTCACGGATTCCCTGTCAGTGGAGGCTGTGAACAATGGGAAGCCCTGTTGACAGCGGTGGGACTGGAAGATCCCACCACCGCCAATGCTGGGCTGCCCCCGCTGCAGCGAAACGTGATGTGGGTGAGGGTGGAAAATCCCACCCAACATCCCTGATGGTGTCGCTTTCCCTCAGTACCGCGCCAGAGAGTCAGCTTCAATTTGGTACTCAAGGATGAGGATTTCTAATGGAGTCAAGAGTGTTACCCACTGAACCGTGACTGATGCAATTCTCAGCAACTCCAGGGTGCAGTTCATGAAATAACAATCATGAAATTGTAGTTGTTCATACGCTTATAATTCAAACTGTGGATCCCATAGCTAGGGTATGGGTGGCACGGTGGCACAGTGGTTAGTACTGCTGCCTCACAGCGCCAGGGATCCGGGTTCGATTCCCGGCTTGGGTCTCTGTCTGTCTGGAGTTTGCACATTCTCCCCGTGTCTGCGTGGGTTTCCTCTGGGTGCTCCGGTTTCCTCCCACAGTCTGAAAGACATGCTGGTTAGGTGCATTGGCCATGCTAAATTCTCCCTCAGTGTACCCGAACAGGCGCCAGAGTGTGGCGACTAGGGTATTTTCACAGTAACTTCATTGCAGTGTTAATGTAAGCCTACTTGTGACACGAATAAATAAACTTTAACTTTAGCATCTGTGGAGAGAAACAGTCAACATTTATATTGATGGCTGTCTCAAAATATAAAATCTTGCACGAACAGGATAAGTGATTTGTGAACTGTGTTTTTAACGAAATCAAGGTTCTCTTTATACGTCCAGGAGTCCAACGATTAGGGGGGTGGGAGGATCGGAGGGGCAGCGATGCAGGGTTGTGGGGGCTGGCCATTGATCGGGCTGGCCAGCGATCGGGAGATCGGCAATGTGGAGCTACTGTGCATGTGCAATGGCCCGCTCAGCGCTATGCTGCCGGCCTCTCCAGCGGGAATGGGCCCCGCCTCCTGATCTTCAGCGTGAATCTCCCTGAGGCACTCTGTGATGCCCAGCGTGTGGGAGGTTCATTTTGGAAAATCCCACGGGAAAAACCAACGGGAGTTACTCCAGTTTTTACGCGAATTCGACGCTAAGAATTTGTTTGGGATAGTCACTGCCATAGTCTTAGTTCTAATACAGAATTCAATGAAACTTTAAAAATACAATGCTACAACTAATATCAATTTCAGAATACCCATCAGTATTCGAAGTAAATGCATCTGAATCCCCAAATTAAACTGCTGTTGGATAGTTGGAAACAAAAACTGACTGCTTTACGATATCCAGTACCTCGACAACCTGAGAAATATGAAGGGGCTTTCAGACCTGCTGAGATTTTCCAGCATTTTCTGTTTTTGGGTTAAATATCTGTCAAGTTCTCCTGATCGCCCCTCGTAACTTTGTAGAAAAATCCGCAGAAATCCTGGAGAAATGGAATACAATATTTATGATCTTCTGAAAGGAAATTGGAACAGTGATACCCTCCCAAACCAGATAACATCATTCTTTAGCAGTAATGGGGTTTGCTTCTTTGATCAACTCCTTCCCTTATATGTGTCCTTATTATTCATTATTATTCAATTGTTAAAGTGGTTCTATTTTCCACGCTATGAGCCTGAGATCTGCTCACCAGGTAAGAACATAAGAACATAAGAAATAGGAGCAGGAGTAGGCCATCTAGCCCCTCAAGCCTGCTCCGCCATTCAATAAGATCATGGCTGATCTGATAGTGGGTTCAGTTCCACTTACCCGCCTGCTCCCCATAACCCTTAATTCCCTTAATGGTTAAAAATCTATCTATCTGTGACTTAAACACATTTAACGAGGTAGCCTCTACTGCTTCATTGGGCAGAGAATTCCAAAGATTCATTTCTTCTGGGAGAAGAAGTTCCTCCTCAACTCTGTTCTAAATTGACTCCCCCGTATTTTGAGGCTATGCCCCCTAGTTCTTGTTTCCACTGTAAGTGGAAATAACCTAGCTGTTTCTATCCTGTCTAGCCCCTTCATTATCTTATATGTCTCTATAAGATCTCCCCTCAACCTTCTAAACTCCAATGAGTACAGGCCCAGTCTACTCAACCTCTCCTCATAAGCTAACCCCCTCATCTCCGGAATCAACCTGGTGAACCTTCTCTGTACCCCCTCCAAAGCAAATATATCCTTTCTTAAATAAGGTGCTTAAATATGTCCTTATTATCTATTCTGTTTACCTCCAATTGTTTATATTTTTTAACAAAAGTAATTTTAAATTGTCTGTGTGGAGTCCACACATTAGACCATAAAACCATAAGACAAAGGAACAGAATTAGGCTATTTGGCCCATCGAGTCTGCTACGCCATTCAATCCCTGCTTATATTTTTTTCATCCCCATTCTCCTGCCTTCTCCCCATAACCCCTGATCCCCTTATTAATCAAGAACCTATCTATCTCTGTCTTAAAGACACTCAATGACCTGGTCTCCACAGCCTTCTGCGGCAAAGAGTTCCACAGCTTCACCAGTCTCTGGCTGAAGAAATTCCTCCTCATCTCTGTTTTAAAGGATCGTCCCTTTTGCCTGAGGTTGTGCCCTCTGATTCTAGTTTTTCCTAGTAGTGGAAACATCCTCTCCACGTCCACTCCATCCAGGCCTCGCAGTATCCTGTAAGCTTCAATAAGATCCCCCCTCATCCTTCTAAACTCCAACGAGTACAGACCCAGAGTCCTCAACCGTTCCTCATACAACAAGCTCTCCATTCCAGGACATTCTCCCCGTGTCTGCATGGGTTTCCTCCGGGTGATCCGGTTTCCTCCCACACTCCAAAGATGTGCAGGTTAGGTGGGTTGACCATGCTAAATGTGTGGGTTAAGGGGATAGGGTGAGGGGGAGGGCCTGGGTAAGGTGCTCTATTAGAGAGTTGCTGCAGACTCGATGGGCCAAATGGCCTCACCTGCACTGTAGGCATTCTAAACTTTTAATAGAGGAATATAGATTATTAAAATCTGTGTAACGAGTTTAATCAGGCAATTGGGCGGCACGGTAGCACAGTGGTTAGCACTGCTGCTTCACAGCTCCAGGGTCCAGGGTTCGATTCCCGGCTCAGGTCACTGTCTGTGTGGAGTTTGCACATTCTCCTCGTGTCTGCGTGGGTTTCCTCCGGGTGCTCCGGTTTCCTCCCACAGTCCAAAGATGTGCGGGTTAGGTTGATTGGCCAGGTTAAAATTTGCCCTTTAGAGTCCTGAGGTGCGTGGATTAGCGGTAAATATGTGGGGGTAGGGCCTGGGTGGGATTGTGGTCGGTGTAGACTCGATGGGCCGAATGGCCTCCTTCTGCACTGTAGGGTTTCTATGATTTCTAATTGAGGCTGGCCTGCTTGAATATGAACTCCCTGATTAAGGGCCAATCAGGGAGCTCCATGCTCTGTATTTAAACAGGAGTGTCAGTTCCTCTGGCACTCCGGATGTAGAAGGTATACTGAGAGCACTCTGTATAGTGTTGTTGGATCTTGTAAATAAAGGAACAGTGGTGAAGGGACCTCCGCCTCCGAGGACTTATTACAGTCTGTTTTTCAAATTTGCCAAGGTAAATTCTAAGAATTTGAATAGATAAAGTGAGACATTGCCATCATAAATGTTTCTAAAGTTCCTTTGAAAATGACTTCAGGATTTTTTCCTTATCTTTCTTCAGCATGAAGAGAACTTGAAAGTGTGCGTCACAGACAAAGTCTCTTTAAGACCTGTTGAAACAAAACTGTCAGTAAGTGCTGTCCATGGGTGCAATTTTCCAGCCACGTGCGCCCCAAGACCGGAAATTCCCGCCCGAGGTCAGCAGACCTTTAAATGGTCCGCCGAACTTTCTGTCCTGCCCGTTGGGATTCCTGCAGCAGGCGGCACTGGAAAATCTCGCCCCATGTATATGCTTTAAGGCTTGTGGGTGAAAATGGCTATCTATAAACCTGTGTCCACTTTCTCAATTCTGAAGTACAATGTCTTCAATGCATATAAATTCTACCTATTTATTCATGTATTCCTACGCAATAATTTTAGCCTAAGTTCCAGGGAAACAGCGGAATGCCATTTCTCCAGGATTTCTGCGGATCTTTCTGCAAAGTTACGAGGGGCGATCAGGAGAGCTCGACAGGTATTTAACCCAAAAGCAGAAAATTCTGGAAAATCTCAGCAGGTCTGACAGCGTCTGGAGAGAGAATAGAGCCAACGTTTCGAATGTGGATGACCCTTCGTTAGAGCAGACAAGGTAGTTAACCCCCTGGTTTTCCCATCAGAGCTACAGTTTGACATCACAAAGCTTTCTTCGTGAGAGAGAGTTGAGGATGGTCCATGTCAAAGCCACTGCCATTCTGCTGTCACTAGTCAATAGTTGCTTCCACCGTGGAACAAACTAACTATGACAGATATTCCTTCTCTGTCTTTCAGCTCATCAGAGAGCTGGTAGATTTCCTGCCAAACAGCAACGGATGAGGATGAGTACCTGGCCGACTCAAGCGTGTGAACTTATCACCATCTGGTTAGGAAGCAGGTGCTATGATGTCTTAGTCACTGGATTGCCAACGTCTTGTCCTTTGTAGTCTGGTTGTTCTCTATCATGTGGCTGCAAGCCCAGAACAATGGACACTATGATATTCTTTCTTGAACGTTTCGAAGATTAGTTTTACTGCAGGTCTTCAATAAAGGGAGGTCCTGTGATCAAACCGTATAAACAAGCAGTCCCTTCTGCCATTTTGAACAGGGCACACAATGGTGTGAATCACACAAGTGCTTCTCATCATACCGAATCATATGGGGTAGATCAAAGTTGAGTTCATTACACCCCATGCACCAGCTCTCTCAATTCATCAAAGGCTCACAAGCTTTGAAAGGAAGGGGGCAACTTAGCAGCAAGAAGCTCACAAAAGGAAAAATGAGAAATTGTACAAAACAGCTCTTCAAGAATTATTGCTAAAGTTAAAGGGATTGGGGGCACTTTGAGGAGCTTTTATCAAAGCTAGAAATTTCTTTAAAGTCTTTTTCATCTTTTACAAAGAAGAGGTCTGGCAAAATCATACTGAAATGTGGGGAAGCGATGGCCTAGTGGTATTATCGCCATGTTAAATTGCACCTTAGTGTCCAGGGACCAGCTGGGTTAAATGCATGGGGTTATGGGGATAGGGCCTGGGTGGAATTGTGCTGGTGCAGACTCGATGGGCCGAATAGCCCCCTTCTGCACTATAAAATTCTATGATTCTATTAGTCCAGAAACTCAGCTAGTGTTCTGGGTTTGAATCCCGCAAAGGCAAATGGTGGAATTTGACTTCAATTTTAAAAAATTGTAATTAAGAATCTACTGATGATCCCGAAACCATTGTCGATTGTCGGAAAAACCATTTGATTCACTAATGTCCTTTAGGAAAGGTAATCTGCCATCCTTACCTGGCCTACATGTGACTCCAGAGCCACAGCAATGTGGTTGACTCTCCACTGCCCCCAGGCAACTAGGGATGGGCAATAAATGCTGGCCAGCCAGCGATGCCCATGTCCCATGAATGAATTTTTAAAAAATGGAGATCATGGGCAAAAGATACAGTGCCTGATCATTCAAAATCTCAAGACTGGTGACATTGAGGTGCTTTCTTTATTCCTTCATCGGACGTGGGCTTCGCTGGCAAGGCCCACATTCATTGCCCATCCTTAATTGCCCTTTGAACTTGTTTGCAAGGCCATTTCAGAGGGCATTTAAGAGTCAACCACATTGTTGTGCGTCTAGAGTACAAGACCGGAGAATTCCGGCTTACATTTATTGGTAACCCATACCAAGCCTGCCAAATGTCATGATATTAGGGTGATTGTGGTAGTGGATTTCAGTATTAGATGTAATACGGTGCCCTCTGTACCTGATCTGGAAGTTGAAGGTCAGATAGAACATGTAAGTTGAAGCCAGGCTGCATAGGCCTTGCAACAAATGACCATATTCAGTTCTTAATAAAGTTAATTCACAATATTAACTTTGGTCACTCTGGAACATAAAAGCAAGACACAAACTGCCTTGAATAAGTTGGTAGCACACTTATCTGAGCCGAAAAAGTTGTGGGTTTAAGGCTTACTTCGGGATTTGTGCACATAATCTCCGCTGTTAGTTCTATGCTGGAAAAGGAGAGTGCTACTTTGTCAGAGGAGCTTGTTTGAGTTCAAATGTCAAGCTAAGTTCTCAACTGCCAGTTTTCATAGAATCATAGAATCCCTACGGTGCAGAAGGAGGCCATTCAGCCCATCAAGCCTGCACCGACAACGATCCCACCCACGCCCTATCCCCATAACCTCACATATTTAACCTGTTAGTCCACCTGACACTCAGGGGCAATTTAGCATGGCCAATCCACCTAACCCACACATCTTTCGGACTGCGGGAGGAAACCAGAGGAAAGCCACGCAGATACAGGGAGAATGTGCAAATTCCACACAGACTGTCAGCTGAGACCGGAATTGAACCCGGGTCCCTGGTGCTGTGAAGCAGCAGTGCTAACCACTGTGCCACCGTGCATATAAAAGATATCTTTTTTTATTCATTCGTGGGACATGGGCGTTGTTAGCTGATCAGCATTTCACAGAAACCCTACAGTGCAGAAAGAGGCCATTTGGCCCATCGAGTCTGCACCGACCACAATCCCACCCTGGCCCTACCCCCATATCACTACATATTTACCCGCTAATCCCTCAAACCTATGCATCTCAGGACTCTAAGGGGCAATTTTTCTAGCATGGCCAATCAACCTAACCCGCACATCTTTGGACTGTGGGAGGAAACCAGAGCACCCGGAGGAAACCCACGCAGACGCGAGGAGAATGTGCAAACTCCACACAGACAGTGACCTAAGCCGGGAATCGAACCCAGGTCCCTGGAGCTGTGAAGCAGCAGTGCTAACCACTGTGCTACCGTGCCGCCCATCCCCTAGTTGCCCAAGGGCAGTTGAGAGTCAACCACATTGCTGTGGCTCTGAAGTCACACGTAGGCCAGACCAGGTAGGGACGGCAGATTTCCTTCCCTTGAGGATATTAGTGAACTGTGGCACAATTTAAAGAAGGAAAGGGAGTTCTCCTGTAAAACTTTCTTAGCTAAAGGAATACTTTTCAACTGATAATTCATCTCATTTGCCATGGTGCATTTTTCTGCTTAAAAACAGTTCATGAACTTCAAAAATAAGTCACTCAAAGTGAAGTGGTTTGGGTTATTTTGAAGAATTATATGTTACTGTATAAATATAAGTCTGTTCTTAAGCTAGCTTCATTGCTGCTTTAACACATATGCCTGTACTCCAGCAGAGAGTGTATTCATTATCCATCTCCCACCGATATTGCAGGCACGCTCATCATCACACCTCGCATTCTGGTAACACAAACTAGGTGAACGACACTGCGGTCACCCACTGACTCACAGGGTGAGTTGTAAGATGACCGCATGCTGTCAGGAATGGTTGCCCCACCTTGGGGAAATGGAACTGCATTGGCTTCAAACCCAACCTACATTATTCATTATCTTGAGTCAGCTTGCAGACTTGCCGCACGGGACATCTTTATTTGATTCCTCTTTGTCGCCTCATCTCCCCTTGAAAATGCACTGTGAGATTTCCTTTTCTTGTCCCCCCTTTTTTTCTTCAGCCCTTTCCTGCCCTGCTACGGGTTATAGAAACTGCATAACCCCAGCCAGCATCCTAGTGAATTTAGCAGGCCGGCCTTGGCTATGTTTAGCTCCACACAAATAGCAAGTACTGTCGGGCGCAGGAGAGAAAAAAATCTTAAATATCATTTTTTTAAAAATAGCATAAATGGAAAAGAAAAATCCATACAGCACCAATAGAAGCTCAGAGCTGGAGTCAATATCAAAGCCTTAAGGTAAGGCATAAAACAAAAAGCTCAAAAGCTTCAGACTATTTGGAGGTTCGTCCTTTGGATTCACTTGAGGCAGAGAGAAAGTACTGAAGCAGGCCGAAAATTAAAGCAGGTTCCATGTAACTGTATTGTTACCATTGAGTGAGATGTGAAAGAATATGGCCGGAATTTTCCGCCATTCGCGCCCCGCTGCCACTGCAAGCGCGGATGGAGAATTTGGCGCTGGGCCAAATCTCCGTTCACTGCAGCGGGACTGGAGAATCCCGCTGGCATGAACGGCTGAAAAACTCCCGAGATGTGCAGGTTGGGTAGATTGGCCACGCTAAGTTAGGGGGGATTAGTGGGGTAAATATGTGGGGTTATGGGGATGGGGTTTGGGTGGAATGCTGTATCAGAGAGTTGGTGCAGACTCAATGGGCCGAATGGCATGCTTCTGCATTGTCGGAATTCTATGATTCTACGAATATATATGTTCGTCAGCTGGACTAATTATAAAGTTTTTTTTTGCGCTTTTCAAAATGGATCATTACTGAGATGGGAAGAATGTCTCCAGCTGGTCACATGATGTCTTCCAGCTGTTTGAAAGGAACAATTGTGGGTTTATTCCAGCTAACGTTGGATGCTAATGGCCGAACCATTAACTGTTCCAAAACAATCGTTTTGACAAGAGGGTTTCATTTAGGTAGCCAAAAACCAAATAAATCCTGACTCCAAGCAAACATCTCAAGATTCCAGCCATGAGAGCATGGATCCTTTGTCCAACATTGAGGAGGTATGTCACATGACCTCCCCCCAAATTGCATTGTAATATTGCCCAGTGGAACCGAACTGCCGCGGTTACTGTTTGACCTCCAACGTGAAGAGAGCTCCAGGCAATAGCCTGTGCTGTCTGCCTGGTGGCAGCAGAAAGAACTCTGGCCCTTGTTGAACCTGCCAAGTGCTGGAACCTTGGAACACATGCCTCCAGACTGACTCACACTACGTGCCTTCCCCCATCGTGGAAGTCTCGCTCTGGAAAGACAGATCACTCTACAATCAGTCAACCTCCCCTCGTAAGGAATATTCCAGTGGACTTCTGATCCTGGACACTGGACGCATGTAAAACTGCAAAGTGTATTTTATTGTGGCCGTGCCCTGAACTCTCTTCCTTTTTCCTTATCCCCCATTTATTGTGTGAGTGCTAAAAGGATGAAAGTTGCAAAACTCCTCTGGCGTGTGTGTGTGAGTGCGAGTTAAATAAACCAACCTTTTTGATTTCATCTTATCTCATGTTTTCCCTGCGAGTTATTCATAGAGAATTGGGATATTACAAATATAAGGGTCGGGGAAAATATGGAACCATTTATCAAGGGGGAAATTGGAATTTTAAAAAAACCTTTGTTCACAGCAGACCGGTAGGGAATGGGGAAATCAGGGTAGGTTAAATTGATCCCACTCCTGTCTGTGACACTACTGTAAGATCAGACCAAATTAATTGCTCTTTTCAATGAATACCAATGGTGGTGTAAATCCAGATGCATGAATCTGATACTCATGATCTCAATATCTATGCTCCTTCCCCTGCACCCTCTACATAGGCACCCTTTCAAGAATGTTGAAAGGTCCGGAGAGAATGGACATGTGGAAGATGTTTCCCTTAGTAGGAGAGACTAGGATCCCAAGGACACAGCGTCAGAATAAAGGGACAACCCTTTAGAACCGAGATGAGGAGGAATTTCTTCAGCCAGAGGGTGGTGAATCCGTGGAATTCGTTGCCACAGAAGGCTGTGGAGGCCAGGTCACTGAATGTATTTGAGACAGAGATACATAGGTCCTTGATCGCTGAAGGGATCAAAGGTTATGGGGAAAAGGCGGGAGAATGGGGTTAAGAAATTTCTCAGCCATGATTGAATGGTAGAGCAGCCTCAAAGGGCCGAATGACCTAATTCTGCTTCTATATATTGTAATCTTGATCAGGAATAGCCAGAAGTTCCAACGCCACAGAAATGCTCATATTTTCAGAATTCTGATAAGCTGCTATGTTGGCACCAGCTTATCTGCGGCAACTTCAATTTCTTTAAAATTAAATTACCATTAATGCAGCACTGCTGGTAACTCAGTGATTTCAGCTGCTTGGCACAGTTCCTGGAATCCACTGCGAAGCTACTAATATTATCGGCTTAGCAGATCGTTTCCCAGGAGACGGGCTATGGGCTATGGTGTGATATCTGAGACAGCGCGACTGTAACCTGCTGCCACAATCCTGTACACGAGACACTAGATTTGATTTGATTTATTATTGTCACCTGTATTACTAAGCAGTGAAAGGTATTGTTTCTTGCGCACTATACAGACAGAGCATACCATTCATAGAGAAGGAAAGGAGAGAGTGCAGAATGTAGTGTTACAGTCATAGCTAGGGTGGAGAGAAAGATCAACTTAGTGCAAGGTAGGTCCATTCAAAAGTCTGCAGGGAAGAAGCTGTTCTTGAGTCGGTTGGTACGTGACCTCAAATTTTTATATCTTTTTCCCGGCAGAAGAAGGTGGAAGAGAGGATGTCCGGGGTAATCATAGCAAATGATCTTTCACAATTTTTGTTGGCCGGGATTTAATATTCCTTCCGTCCTTTAATCCGAGTATTTAGGGATACATTCAGTTTTGATCGTTTTTCTGGTCCAAGACCCAAGTTACATATTGTTGAGACTAATCCTCATAATGTTGCACATGGCACGAGTCTGCCTGGACAAAGGAGGTAGACAGAGGGTGCTTTGATATCTTCCATCAGCATTCAAAGCTGCTCTGGTTACAAAACAAACAGGATTCAAACGCTTTCCAACAGCCCGCGCATCCTGTAATGTTCTTCAACAAAACCTGTTTTAGGAGCCTTAGTGATCCAGTTGAATGAAAAGGAAAATCCATGGGGTATGTAATCACCCCCTGCCGAGATAAGTCCAACGCCGGCATCTCCACATCAAGATCGTGAGACAGCTCCATTTAGATAGTGAAGGCTCAAGATGATCCCATCACGTATTCAGCCCAGCCACCTGCAGAGGGTGTACAGAGCAACTCCACACGAGGAGGTCTTAAAGAGCCCTTGTCATTTCTCTTGCATAGAATGGAATCACCACAGTGCAGAGAGAGGCCATTTGGCCCATCGAGCCTGCATTGACCACAATCCCATGCAGGCCTTATCTCCATAATCCCACGTATTTACCCTGCTAATCCCCCGACACTAAGGGCACGGCCAATCAACCTAACCTGCACATCTTTGGATGTGGGAGGAAACCGGAGCACCCGGAGGAAACCCACACAGACAGGGGGAAAACGTGCAAACTCCACACAGACAGTCACCCAAGGCCAGAATTGAACCTAGGTCCCTGGCACTGTGAAGCAGCAGTGCTAACCACCGTGCCACCTCCCAATATAAATAGCAGAAAATGGTTTCAAAGAACAAAGAATAAAGAACAAAGAAAATTACAGCACAGGAACAGGCCCTTCGGCCCTCCAAGCCTGTACCGATCATGCTGCCCGTCTGAACGAAGACCCCCTACACTTCCGGGGACCATATCCCTCTATTCCCATCCGATTCATGTATTTGTCCAGACGCCCTTAAAAGTCACTATCATATCTGCTTCCACTATCATAGAATCCCTACAGTGCAGAAGGAGGCCATTTGGCCCATCAAGTCTGCCACAATCCCACCCAGGCCTTATTCCCGTAACCCCACATAATTACCCTGCTAATCTCCCTGACATTATGGTCAATTTATCATGGCCAATCAACCTAACCTGCACATCTTTGGACTGTGGGAGGAAACCCACACAGACATGGGGAGAATGTGCAAACTCCACAAAGACTGTGACCCGAGGAATTGAACCCGGGTCGCTGGCGCTGTGAGGCAGCAATACTAACCACTGTGCCACTGTGCCGCCCCACCGATAGATGGACAAGAGGACTGAGAGGAAGGTGGAGTTGAGGAAGTAGATCAGCCATGGAAATTTGAGGAGTTATATGATCTTATGATTTACTCCTGTTCTGATTTCTTATGTCCTTATGTTAATTTGCGAGCTGTAGCCTGGCCTACAATAATCACAACCTGTGGTGAAATTAAGTCGCCTTTAAATATGTTTCTGTCCTGGATCCTCTCCAAGCAATTGGCACATCAACTGAATTGGTAAAAGGCTGATTCGACTATTTTTTGGATCAACCATGATTTTTTAATGTCTCTCTCTATAGATGCTGCCAGACCTGCTGAGGAGTATTAGGAATATTCAATCCTTGGCTTCAGAAGGGTTAAGGCCCAATGCTCAATGTAAAACCCCAGAACAAAGTTCTGAGAAAGATACACAGAAATGTTAGCCAGCATTTTATTTTGGCTGCTGATTAAACTCCCTCACATTTCAAACATTTCAAAATAATGGCAGATGCACAACTGATGGATTTGAATGAGAGTCGACTATTCATAGAATCATTGAATCCCTACAATACAGAAGGAGACCATTTGGCCCATCAAGTCTGTACCAACTCTGCAAAAGGGCATCTTACCCAGGCCCAATCCCCGTAACCCCACGTATTTACCCCGCTAATCTCCCTAACCTACACATCTTAATTCTATTATCTATCTTGGGACACCAAGGGGCAATTTAGCATGGGCCAATCCACCTAACCCGCACATCTTTAGAGTGTGGGAGGAAACCAGAGCACCCGGAGAAAACCCATGCAGACACGGGGAGAACGTTCAAACTCCACATTGACAGTCACCCGAGGCTGGAATCGAACCCGGGTGCCTGGCACTGTGAGGCAGCAGTGCTAACCACTGTGCCACCATGCTGCCCACAATTTCAATATTTGTTATCTTAACAGTTGTCAATCCATTTATGGATTCCTGGCTTCGTTAAAAGAGGTGATAAGAATGGCTTACAAAGGGCACAACCATTCACTACTATTCAGAATAATGTTGCTCTTCTGACCCTGTGAAAAATGTTTCCTTTCTTGTTTTGGAAATAAACGTCATTAAACACTGCAATTATTTTGGGGGGACAAAAACCTAAAGAGCATGAAGACAGGTTCATAGGAACAAATGTTTGGAAATAAATCCTTCGACCTCAGGTCAAGTTGCCTGCCTGGCTGTCTCCATTTCGAAGGTTTGCAAGCTATCATTGATTATTAATGTCACTCTTGCCACTTCTCGGTGGATTTTGGCCACTCCATAAAGCAATAGGCCCTGGACCAGAAGCATCGTCGGTCGCCTGGAAGAAAGGTGGGTTGGGCGGGTTTGTCGGAAACAGTCAGCAGGCCCTGGTAGGGTGATGGTGGGGATGTTGATTCAGAGTGCAGGGGAATCTTCCAGTAAGAGCGGTCCTTTCCCCTGGGAGACCCTGCGTGGGGCACAAGGTATACCTGGTAGCCTTGCCAATGTGGCGAGTAGGCAATGGGTCCAGCACCTCTGCCATGACACCTGATTTTACATGCCAGCTTCTTCCGAGGTACAGAGGGTATAACATTCCAGCCTTAGATTACAAATTAATCATTCAGCACTATTAAAAAAACAAAAGTCAAAGCAAAAAGAGGAGAATAATATTACAAAATTTTCAGTTGGAAGGTAATTGTGGAAATGACCTATTATTATGTGATAAATGAGTTCCTGATAATATTCCAGCAATAGTACTGAAGGCCTGTGTTCCAGAACTTGCCGCACTCTTAGCCAAGTTGTTCCAGTACAGCTACCACACTGACATCTACCTGGCAATGTGGAAAATTGCCCAGGTATGTTTTGTACACATAAAGCAGGACAAATCCAACCCGGCCAATTACCGCCCCATCAGTCTACTCTCAATCATCAGTAAGGTGATGGAAGGGGTCATTAACAGTGCTATCAAGCGGCACTTGCTTATCAATAACCTGCTCACTGATGCTCAGTTTGGGTTCCGCCAGGGCCACTCAGCTCAGCCTTGGGTCAAACATGGACAAAAGAGCTGAATTGCAGAGGTGAGGTGAGAGGGACTGCCCTTGACATCAAGACTGTATTTGATAGAATTTGGCACCAAGGAACCTGGAGTCAATGGGAATCAGGGGGAAAGCTCACTGCTGCCAAACCTGGCACTAGAGAAGATGGTTGTGTTTATTGGAGGCCAATCATCTCAGCTCCAGGACATCATTGTAGGAGTTCCTTAGGGTAGTGTCCTAGGCCCAACCTTCTTCAGCTCCTTCTTCAATGACCTTTCTTCCATCATAAGGTCAGAAGTGGGAATGTTTGCTAATGCTTGCACAATGTTCAGCACCATCCTCACATACCAAAACAGTCCATGTCCAAATGCATACCTGCTGACAAGTGACAAGTAACCTTTGCGCGATACAAGTGCCAGGCAATGACCATCTCCAACAAGAGAGAATCTAACCATCGCACCTTGACATTCAATGACATTAACATAGACAAACTCCCCTGTATCAACATCCTGGGAGTTATCATTGAACAGAAACTGAACTGGACTAGCCATATAAATAAAATGGCTACAAAAGTGGGAATCCTGCGATGAGTAACTCACCTCCTGACTCCCCAAAGCCTGTCCACCATCTACAAAGCACAGGTCAGTAGTGTAATGGAAAACTCTCCACTTGCCTGGATTAATGCAGCTCCAACAACAACCAAGAAGCTCGACACGATCCAGGATAAAGCAGCCCCATTTGATTGGCATCCCAGCCACAAACATTCACTCCGTCCAACACCGATGCACAGTGGCAGCCGTGTGTACCATCTACAAGATGCACTACGGGAACTCCCCAAGGCTTCTGAGTCAGCACCTTCCAAACCCACAACTGCTACTGTCTAGAAGGACAAGGGCAGCAGACAAATATGAATACAACAATGTGAAAGTTCCCTCCAGGCCACTCATATATAGTTCTTCCTCCGCTGTCAGTGGAACAAAACCCGAAGCTCGCTCCCTAACCGCACTGTGAGTCTACCTACACCACATGGACTTGCAGCGGTTCAAGAAGGCAGCTCATCACCACCTTCTCAGAGGCAATTAAGGATGGTCAATAAATGTTGTCCGAGCCAGCGATGCCCACATCCCTTGAATGAATTTTTAAAAATGCAAGTTTCAGTGTGATGGTGTGGACAGCGCTTTCCATTTTGTCAGGCAGGTTTGAAAAAGATCATGGCTTCCTCTTGGGAGCCAAAAACAGAAATCAAGTTTGATATTGATCCACTCTGGATTTGAAACATTGACGCTATTCTCTCTCCACAGATTCTGTCAGACCTGCTGAGATTTTCCAGTATTTTTCTGTTTTTGTTTCAAATTCCAGCATCTGCAATGTCTTGCGTTTATCTGTTGGGTTTGATTTTGATCCATTTCACTTTGAAAAGCATGAAACAGCCTGAGTGTGAAGAGGTAGCCCACTGCACATACTCACAGTGAGTGAGTGGCAGTGTGGGTGGAGTAGAAGGATCTGGTGCATACAGGGTTAAAGTGGAACTGAATATTGCATTGCTCACACAGTGATGTAAGAATGCACGTGATCAAGATCTATAACAGGGGGTTGGCGTTTAAGAGCCGTGGGGTTATGCTGCAACTGTACAGGGCCTTGGTGAGACCACATTTGGAATATTGTGTGCAGTTCTGGTCACCTCACTATAAGAAGGATGTGGAAGTGCTGGAAAGAGTGCAGAGGAGATTTATCAGGATGCTGCCTGGTTTGGAGGGTAGGTCTTATGAGGAAAGGTTGAGGGAGCTAGGAATGTTCTCTCTGGAGCGGAGGAGGCTGAGGGGAGACTTAATAGAGGTTTATAAAATGATGAAGGGGATAGATAGAGTGAACGTTCAAAGACTATTTCCTCGGGTGGATGGAGCTATTACAAGGGGGCATAACTATAGGGTTCGTGGTGGGAGATATAGGAAGGATATCAGAGGTAGGTTCTTTACGCAGAGAGTGGTTGGGGTGTGGAATGGACTGCCTGCAGTGATAGTGGAGTCAGACACTTTAGGAACATTTAAGCGGTTATTGGATAGGCACATGGAGCACACCAGGATGATAGGGAGTGGGATAGCTTGATCTTGGTTTCAGATAAAGCTCGGCACAACATCGTGGGCCGAAGGGCCTGTTCTGTGCTGTACTGTTCTATGTTCTATGATCAGTGTGGTGTTAGCTAGAGATGTGTGAGACCCAGGATGCAGATAGCTCCAAGTCTGTGCCTCTTACTGTATAATTTTATACACTAAAAAAGTAGTTAATAAGGACTTGTGGTAGCAAACAGAAGACAACAAACACTTTTTTAGCACATACATTCTGCAACCAACACCACTGAAGTGGAAATCCTACTTTGTTGAGTCCTAATATCATAGAACCCCAACAGTGCAGAAGGAGGCCATTCGGCCCATTGAGCCTGCACTGACAACAATCCCACCTAGGCCCTATCCCCATAACCGCACATATTTACTCTGCTAAAGAGACAACCTAAATCAACCCAATCTGCACAGCTTTGTAATGTGGGGAGGAAACTGGAGCATCCAGAGGAAAATGCACAACTCCACACAGACAGACAGTCACCCGAGGCCGGAATTGAACCCGGGTCCCTGGCGCTGTGAGGCAGCAGCACTAACCACTGTGCCGCCCTGTATGAAATTTGTTAACTTGTGTCGTTGAATAGAGTCACAAAAGGGGCCATTCAGCCCATCATGTTCATGCTAACTCCCTGTGGAGTAGTCCAGTTAGCCCTGCTTGAAATTGTTCATGGTGCTCAGAATCCCAGTCGAATAACTTCTTTGCATCAAATAATATCTGTGGGTCGCCCCTTACAACCTTTATCTGCAACCATGACGACCGATAAATCCAGCTCCCCAGCATGTCGCTGTAATTGTTTCTTCTCGACAGGAGATTATGTTCCCTCTCCTGTGGATTTTTCGCATGGCCGGCTCTCGATTATCGGTGGAAAGCGCTGTGTGTCCGGTGACCCAATGACAAGCTGGAGCTAAGGAACAAATGTTCAACAATACATTGATCTATCCTGCATCGGAGAGACAGAGAGAAGGATTGATTGAATGCCTGATGTCACACACAGAGGAAGATACAATTCCACATATTTATTTGGTCAAATAATGGTCAGGGTTTGCTTGGTTTTATGCTGCAGATTTTCCAGTTATCTTCACACTCAATCCCCAGCCCTTTTACGAAAGACGTTGCAATTCCCAATGAATCTCCAGCAGGTAAGACAGTTAGAACAATGGAACAATAGAAAAGTTACAGCAAAAAATGGGGCCATTTGGCCCATCTTATCCATGCCAGCCTGAGGACACCCAGGTGCCCTTTCCAATCCCACCTTCCCTGCACGCAACCCATAGCCCTATAGCTTACAGCACTTAAGGTGCAGATCCAGGTACTTTATAGAAGAGTTGAGGGTCTCTGTCACCAACTCGGGCAGCGAAATCCAGATACCCACCACCCTCCGTGTAAAATAAGTTCTTCCTCATGTCCCCTCACCACCGACTGCCACTTATCTAGAATCTATGTGCCCTGGTTCTAGAATTCTCCACCAAGGCCAGATAGGAGAAAGCACTCCCGCTACTCCTGTCCACTCTATCTCTTCCCCTCATAATGTTGTTCACTTCTATCAAGTCACCCCCCAGCCTTCTGTTTCAAGGGAAATAACCCCAACCTATCCGATCTCTCCTCATTGCCACACTTTTCAAGCCCTGGCCACATTCTTGTGAACCTCCTCTGCACTCTCCCCAGAGCAATTACGTCCTTCCTGTAACATGGTGACCAGAACTGCACACAATTCTCCAGCTGTGGCCTCACCAGCAGTTTATACAATTCCAACATTCAGGGCGGGGTTTTACGGCTTCGCTCGGGCGAGACCAGAAATTCCCGCCCGAGGTCAACGGAGATTTCCGTTGTCGGACCCTCGCCCGTGCCGATTCCGTGGCAGGTGAGGTGGCAGAGTTCCGGCCGATATCCTTACTTTTATATTCCATACCTCCGCCAACGAAGGAGAGCATTCCATATGCCTTCTTTACAACCTTGCTGACTTGAACTTAGGGACCTGTGCACTTGTACACCAAAATCTCCCAGGTCATCTTCCCCTCTTAGTATATTCCCATTTATTGCGCATTTCCTATAACTGTATGATATCCCAAACTGCATTACCTCACACTTCTCTATGTTAGAACCCGTCTGCACCAACCTATTGGTATTGTTTTGTAGGTTATAGCTATCCTCCACACTTGATATTTTATTCTTTAACAAAGTTTCCCCCTTGCGCATTGGTGACAGGATTTTGAGCTTCTGTCAGAGACAGGGGCAAAGGTGGGTGGGAGTTAAAAATAGCCCTGCCAGTCAGTGTGACGAGTCCACGACTCACGGTCATTTCCACAGAATTAGAATCATAGAATCACTGCAGTGCAGGAAGAGGCCATTTGACCCATCGAGCCTGCACCAAGAACAATCCCAACCAGGCCCTATCCCCCTAACCCTACATATTTACCCTGCTAATCCCTCTGACACTATGGGGCAATTTAGCATGGCCAACCCACCTAACCCGCACATCTTTGGACTGTGGGAGGAAATGGGAGCACCCGGAGAAAACCCACGCAGACACGGGGAGAATGTGCAAACTCCACACAGTGACTCGTGGCCGGAATTGAACCAGGGTCCCTGGCGCTGTGAGGCAGCAGTGCTAACCACTGTGCCACCGTGCCACCCATTGGGGTGGGTGGGGATAGGGGGATTGAGACCAATTAAAGGAGGCTGACTATCCCTATATCCGCAGGCGGCAGGAGCCTGTTTAGATGCCAGGTGATGGCCTTTAAGGAGACTGACCTTGAGGCCCCTCCGTGCCTTCCTGGGTATGGCAGCAGTTGCAGGCTGCCTAATAGAGCCCCTCCCCCACCCACCCTCACTAAGTCCCGCCACCACCCCCAACATCTCAATCATTACTTGGGCTGCAAGATCCATTTTTTTATTGAAGTTGAAAATTGTTACATTGAAAAAAGAAAATAGAAGCAGGAGTAGGAGTCGGCCATTCAGCCCTTCAACCCTGCTCCACCATTCATTTTGATCATCAAATTCAATATCCTGATCCTTCCTTCACCCCATTTCCCTTGATCCCTTTAGCCCCAAGAACTATATCTAATTTCTCCTTGAAATCAGACAATGTTTTGCCCTCAACTACTTTCTGTGGTAGTGAATTCCAGACATTCACCACCCTCTGGATGAAGAAATTTCTCCTCACCTCAGTCCTAATAGGTTTATCTCTTAACCTTAAACTATGACCCCCCCCCTAGTTCTGGACTCCCCCACCATCAAGAACATTCTTTCTGAATCTACCCTGTCTAATCCTCAGAGAATTTTATAAGTTTCTATGAGATCCCCTCTCACTCTTCAAAACTCCAGTGAATATAATCCTAACCGACTTAGTCTCTTCTCATATGACAGACGTGCCATCCCAGGAATCAGCCTGGTAAACCTTTGCTGTACTCCCTCTATAGCAAGGACATCCTTCCTCAGATAAGGACACTAAAATGACACACAGTACTGCAGCATCTCCATCCCAAAGCATCCTTACCCTCTGTTGTAACCTGTTGCGCCGTTCCACTCAGATTGACCCTCCCTTGCCGTCTCCTTAATTGGGGAGCATGAGCCAATACCCAAGCCCACTCTGGGGATACCCCTCTGAAAATTGGGGCCTGTGCCTGTTGCCCTCCACCCCCCCCCCCCCCCCCCCTTCTCCCACCCAGGAGTGCATTCATGACCCAAAAACAGTCCCAATCTCTACTTCCCATCCCGAGCAGTCCCAACTCTTTAATACAACCAACAGTTTGGGATTCTGGGGGGCAGGATGTTCCCGTCCCGCCCGCCCTGGGAGACAGGACCATGCGAAGGTTCGTTGACCTCAGGTGGGATTTTCCTTTCTTGGGGTGAGCATGGCTGGAAAATCCCGTCCTATGTGGCTGAGTCCTGATTTTCGATTGGGCTCCACTCTGATTTACTCAGCAAGATGGTCCAGTGGTAGGATTCTCATTTCGAGACTTCTAATTTTGAATTAGTATGCGAGAGGTCCCAGGTTCAAATCCCAACCCCGAGGCGAATTTAAGATGGGACTAGCCTGAGGGGCCGAATGGCCTCCTCCTGCACCTAATTTGTATGTGATTGTGAATGAGTGTAATAATGAACAGCTGTAGAAAGGCAGTCACTTACTAATGTCACAGCAACAGCTCCTATTCCAAAACTTGGCGCGTGTTTGTCGAAAGGTTATCACTGAGAGGTACGAATTATAATTTATTGTCAATTAGCAGATTTATAAATAGATTCAAATTTACTGCAGATTTACACAAAGCAATTGTTGGGTCAAAAGCATTAATGAGATGGGAAATCTTAAAATACAGTGGAGCCCCGTTGTAACGCGCCCCGATTTAGCACGAAATCGGATATGACGCGATGGACCCTTTTTTTTGCTATTTCCGGTTTAGTGATTTAGCGCGACCCCGATTTAGCGCGACCCCGATAACATTCGCGATGACATTTTGTGGACCCCGACCGTCGCATTACAACGGGGCTCCACTGTATATATAATTCAATGACTGGAACAGACAGTTTTAAAGTTTATTTATTATTGTCACAAGTAGGCTTACATTAACACTGCAATGAAGTAACTGTGAAAATCTCCTAGCTGTCACACTCTGGCGCCTGTTCGGGTACAGGTCGATACTTGTATTATATGTTTTCAAAATGTTGGAGAGAGACACTTCTATTTTGAACCACTCTCTCCCTCACTTACCTTCCACTATATCCTGCTGCTGTGAACGCGGAAAATCTCCAATCGATTCTCCCACTTTGAGAGAACATCCGATTCCTCACTTAGCCTACTCTGTGGTGAATCCATCCGCACCTCCAGAGCCATCAAGCGGCCTAGCAGGAACTGCTGTTGGACACACTTCTTGCACATGAAGGAGCCAGGGACACCGGAAGAATCCCTGAATTCCCACATCGCACAAGAGGAGCATGACACGGGTCTGGAATCTCCTGCCATGACTTAACCCTTAAGTTAACTTACAATAACAACGACAATGCCAAGACAAAAAAAAGAGAAAAAAGAAAGGAAAAACTACTTACCAGTCGCCAGTCAATCACTTACCTGCTGGCTGTGACGGCACAATTCAATTTCTTTCTACCTCCTACTTGCCCTCGAGTCTCCCTCGCAAGGTTCGCCTCTGCACTCCTCTCGAAGATGAGCACCTCTTTCCCCTCAGCACCAAATTTCCACTCAGCTCCAAATTCCCGATACCCTCACTCTGGCTGAATCTCACTCTGACTGCAGTCTCTCTCACACTGGTGTGTACAAGCTCACAAGCTCTTTTTGTGAATGCACCTTTCAATTTCAAAATCCTAAGAGTGTTACTGGAACTCTATGCTGCTGAGATCAGTGGGTGGGATTTTACTGCCCCGCTCGAGCGAGACTGGAAAACCCTGCCCGAGGTCAATGTCTGCCCTCGCCCGCTCCTATTCTGTGGCAGGCGGGGCGATAGAATTCCGGCGAGTAGGGTTCTACTTGTTTCCAGAATACAGGAAACAGGGGTTAATGGTCCGTAAATCAGGCTTCCCTCTGGGATTTGTCCTGCTTATCAAATAACATCTGCGTGGTCTTGCCAATACCCCAGTTTCTCACAATAATAGCAGTGATTTGGAGACTCAAGGTGGGATTTAATGGCCTCCCTCGAGCAGGACAGGAAATTTCCATCCGAGGTCAACAGAGATTTCCATTGTCGGACCTTCACTTGCTCCAAATCCGTGGTGGACGAGGTGGTAGAGTTCTGGCGACAGTCTCACTTCCGGTATTTACTTTTCTCAAACAATCTAATGGGTGTGTGGAACGTCTGGCTCCCTCAAACACAGGATGGATCTGTTCCTAGTTTAGTGGAGGAATTAACTTTTATTCGATGCCAAAATAATCTGGCTAGTCCAACAGCTGTTCAAGATGAGAGGCAAAAAAACTTGATAAGAATGTTTGAACCGAGAATTTAGGCAGCTGTTATTTGCAAATCGCAGAAAATTCTGTTAAATGACCACAGTCATCATTTTGAAACCTATTTTGAATCCAAATTATATAAATTTGCATTCATAAAGATCAAAATTTAGGACTGAGAAGTAAATATGTTTAACTTAAAGAGGCAGAAACAGAATTCGAATCCAGATTCTATTAACTTGCATTCTTAAGGATTCAGGCCAATCAGGGTTCAAAAGTGAATATGTTTTACTTAAAAGGGACAGAATAATCTTCTGCAAAAAATCATGCTCCTGTACATTTGTGTACATTTGTGTACATTTGCATTTAGATAACAAATAACAGTGCAGCACAGGAACAGGTCCCACCAACCCTGCGTTGACACTTGATGCCTTTCTAAAGTAAAGACCGCTTGCCTCTGTGCAGTCCATATCCCTCTATTCCCTACCTATCTGTAAAGATACCTCTTATTCATTGCTATTGTATCTGCTTCTACCACCTCCTCTGGCAGCGCAATTCCAGGCACTTACCACCCTCTGTAAAACAAAACTTCCCTCTCACATCTCCTTTAAACTTTTCCCTTTTTACCTTAAACCTATGTCCCCCTTATAATTGACATTTCTACCCTGGGAAAAAGGACCCTAACTATCCATTCTATCCCTGCCTCTCATAATTTTGTAAATTTCTTTCAGGTCACCCCTCAGCCTCCGACATTCGAGTGAAAACAAACCAAGTTTGATCAATCTCTTCTCACAGCTGATTCCCTCCAAACTAGGCAACATCTTGGTAAACCTTTTCTGTACCCTCTCCAAAGCCTCCGCATCCTTCTGGTAGTGTGGTGACCAGAACTGTACACAATATTCCAGACGTGGTCTAACTAAAATTCTATACAGCTGCAACATGACTTACCAATTTTTATACCCTATGTCCTGACCGACGAAGGCAAGCATGCCATATGCCTTCTTGACCACCTTATCCGCTTGTGTGGCCACTTTCAGGGAACTGTGAATATCCAGATCCCTCTTTATGTTAATACTTTTAAGGGTTTTGCCATACACTGTATACTTCACTCCTGCAATAGACCTTCCAAATTACATCACCTCACATTCATCCGGATTAAATTCCATCTGCCATTTCTCCGCACAAGTCTCCAGCCTATCTATACCTTGCTGTATCCACTGGCAATCCTCCTCACTATCTGTAAGCAAAGAATGCTTCACCAAAACTGGCTGGAGTCTCCCCAAAGGTATGTTTCTATATTCAAAACATTTAACTGGCCAGGTTAAATTAGTGACCAATCTTGCCCATGCTGCTTCGCAGAGTGTGCATTGAAACGCAACTGTTAGGCTGCAAAAATCTGAAACATAAAGCCTCATTGAAATGTTAGAATCGCTGACAGCTCCTCCCCAGAGCAAGTTTCTTACAAAGCCCCAAATGCCATGGTTAAACTGGAAGTGGATGCGTTCACAGTGGATGGAGATGGAGTTTCACACTTTTACATATTTAAATCCCGCCAATCCTCGCCCATTAACCCTCTTCCCTCCCCAAACCCTGCCCTCAACACCGCCTCTCCTCAAATTAACTTAACCTAAAAATCTATTCTGGAAACTTCTGTGGGAGTGATAACATTGTACAAGCCTCCATGTCTTCATCAAGACTGCAGGCAGTTGTGAAAGGGGAGTCACCAACTGCTGGAAAAATGCAGTGGGAAGAATTTTCCCGTTCCACACGCCTTGGGAATCATAGCGGGGCAGGGTGGGGAGAGGGGCGGGGGGACAGATGATGCAAAGGTCCATTGGCCTTGGGCGGAATATACTGGTTTTGTGGTGAGGGCGGGACAGAAAATTCCGCCCAGTGTGACTGATAGAGGCAGTGAAGAGTGAAACAGAGTTCACATTTTGAGTCATATATGTCTCTTCAGTTCTAGAGAAGACCTGTATTCAACTTAAAATATTAACAGCTAGAGTAACATTTAGAGTTACTGGTCAGAACTCTACAACCTCGCCCGCCATGGAGTCAGCGCGGGCGAGGGTCCGGCAACAGAAATCTCCATTAACCTCGGGTGGGAATTTCCGTTCTTGCCCAAGTGAGGCCTTAAACTCCCTCGCACTATACTTATTTCTTTACTTGTACTATTAACCTATGCATTTTCTATTGGCAGAGAGCCTGGCTATTCTGACTGAACCACGTTGAAAAGTAATGAATAGTAATTAATAGGACAGCACAGTGGTTAGCATTGCTGCCTCACAGCGCCAGGGACCCGGGTTCAATCCCAGCCTCGGGTGACTGTCTGTGTGGAGTTTGCACATTCTCCTCGTGTCTGCGTGGGTTTCCTCCAGCTGCTCCGGTTTCCTCCTAATCTCCAAAGATGTGCGGGTTAGGTTGATTGGCCATCATCAATTGCCCCTGAGTGTCAGGGAGATTAGCAGGGCTTACGGGGATAGGGCCTGGGTGAGGTTGTTGCCAGTGCAGCCTCGATGGACTGAATGGCCTCTCCCTAAACTGTAGGGAATCTATGATTCTGGCTGTACAGCACACTTCCACATTGTGATGCTGAATGGTTAGCTGCAAGTTGAACTGATTTGAGGTGTCTGCGGGTTCCAGGTGTCCCGACAGTACTGTTTTATTTATGACTGATGATTTGCAGATAAAAGGAATCAGTTTAGATTGTCCTCACACACATGTAGACAGTTACAGATAACTGCTAATCACCTCATGTTATTAACTACAACAGGATATCTGACAGGTATTTAACAAGGTTCCTCTCAAACAATATTAAACAAAAATGAAGCATGAAAAAGATAAAGGTTCAAATAGAGAATGGAATTAACTTGTCATTAAACAGAAGGCAACAGAGGCTGGAATAGACGGAAAAGGCTCGAGCAAGGCGGCAGAGGTTTGTACACAGAATATCAGTGCTGCTACTGCAGGGAATTGTCAGCTGACATCATCCAAAGGCACATATGGGAGCTTCTCTCACAGTAACCATTGAATTTGTGACCTCCTTTATTCCTAAGCCAACAGCATCTGCACTAACGTTGCCACATTCGTCAGATGCACAATGGTTGTATTAACAAAGACTTTCTGTCCATTGAGCTGGTCACTGGGTCATGAGCTGCCAGACATCCATAGCTGCACTACAAGGAAAATGGCAAATATTGACACAGGGAACGGTGAGAGACTGTCGCTGACGGCTGTGACCTCTGGAGGCTGACAGTCTGCAGGGGCGGGGGGGGGGGGGGGGGGAGTGGGGGGGGGGTTGTTGGGGGGGTTGGGGGGATTGGTGGGCGTGGGAAGAGGCGAGGAGAAACAAAAAGCACATCTGGCCAAAAAGAGAGCGCAGAGAAAAGATAGGCCAGCGAATCGTGCACCTTCACAGCCCACTTTCCTTGTTTGCAGCGAATAGATCATTGAATCCCTACAGTACAGAAAGAGGGCATCGGCTCATCGAGCCTGCCCCGACAACAATCCCACCCTATCCCCGTAACCCCACATATTACCCTGCTAATCCCCCTGACACTAAGGGGCAATTTAGCATGGCCAATCAACCTAACCCGCACATCTTTGGGCTGTGGGAGGAAACCGGAGCACCCGGAGGAAACCCACGCAGACACGGGGAGAACGTGCAGACTCCACACAGACAGTGACCTGAGGCCAGAATTGAACCCGGGTCCCTGGCGCTGTGAGGCAGCAGTGCTAACCACTGTGACACCGAGCTGTTACATAAATGAGAGGAACTGAAATATGGAGTGCTGTTGTGTAAAGTTTCACAGTGCAGGAGGAAATTCATTCATTACTGAGGGATTTATTCAAATATATCTTTCAAAAAGAAGGTAAAAAGCTCGCAAGGCTGGAGAGCCAATGAGAGGCTTGCACCGTGTAATAGGCAGAGAGCAGCTGAAATTGGGAAATTTGAACCCAATTAAACGGCTTCACTTTTTGGCAATGATATTTCTTTGAAATGTTGGGCATCTCTTCAGGTAACAAAATAATTTTCTTTGAGTTTAAAAAAAACCTTACCATTCGAAAGTAAGAGTTACTGTTGAGTGATTTTAGAATCATCGAATCATAGGGCCCGATTCTCCCAAAAAGGTTCTAAGTGCTGAATTTGCGGGAAAACTGGTGTAAATCACGATTGTTTTTTCAGCAGGAGTTCAGACTCGAATCTCCCACACTCTGTTCAATGCAGGGGTCACAATCGTGAATATCATTAAAAGCTCGGGGGGGCGGGGCCTATTCACGCTGGAGTCTGACAGTTCCGGAACTCTGCGCATGCGCAGTGGTCCCAAACTCCCAAACTGTCAAACTCCCGTTCGCTGGCCAGCAATCAGGTAGATCTGGATCCAAATCGACCCCCGCACTGCTGCCCCTCACGGCACCCCCACGACCCAATCATGGCCAGCCCTGACCCACCCCCACCCCTCTCCCCCCCAAGACCAGAGCACCACAATCTCCAGCAACCCCCCCCTCAGCAGTGACGATCTCCCTCCACATCCCCTTGGCACTGCCCGATGCCTGGTGGGCAGTGCCAAGGTGCCCCTGGGCATGGGTACTTTGCCCCTGGGCAGTGCCAGGATGCACAGGCTGGCACTGCCAGGGTGCCCATGCCCAGGGGCACCACCCCCCCATCGCCTGACCCATTGGGGGACCCCAATTGCCTCCAGCAGGGTCCCCCGCTAGTTCCCTGCAAGGAGGGAGCTACTCTAAACCCCGCCGGAGCGAAATACTCCTGGCGGGGTGGGAGATGCTATCGGGTCTGGAGACCTCAATCGCGGGCCCGATAATGACATTTAAATAGATTAAAAATAGATTTAAATCACTTACCTTGCCTTCCTGCCAGTTTCCAGCATGCGCGAATCCCGCAAAATGGCCTACACGCGCATCTCCCAACCCGACGCGCCAAAAAACGTGCGCGCCAGGATGGGAGAATCGGGCTCATACAGTGCAGAAGATGCCCTTTGGCCCATCGAGTCTGCACCGACACATAAGAAACAGCTGACCTCCCACCTAATGCCATTTACCAGCACTTGGTCCAAAGCCTTGAATGTTATGGAGTGCCAAGTATTCATCCAGGTACTGTTTAAAGGATGCGAGGCAGCCCACCTTTACCACCCTCCCAGGCAGGGGATTCCAGACCGTCACCACCTTCTGGGTAAAAAGGTTTTTCCTCACATCCTCCCCTAAACCTTCTGCCCCTCACCTTGAACCTATGTCCCTTCGTGACTGGCCCGTCAACTAAGGGGAACTCCTTATCCACTCTGTCCATGTCTCTCATAATCTTGTACACCTCAATCAGGTCGCCCCTCAATCTTCTCTGCTCCAATGAAAACAACCCAAGCCTCTCTTCATAACTTAAATGTTCCATCCCAGGCACCATCCTGGTGAATCTCCTCTGCACCCCCTCCAGTGCAATCACATCCTTCCTGTAATGTGGAGACCAGAACTGCACACAATACTCTAGCTGTTGCCTCACCAAAGTTCACACCAACATAACTGCCCTGCTTTTGTAATCTATGCCTCGATTGATAAAGGTAAGTGTCCCATATGCCTTTTTCACCACTCTACTAGCATGCCCTTTCCGCCTTCATGCTATTCATCAATTGCATCTCCGGTTGTGGAGTTCAGAGTCCTTTAGAGACAGGCCATAAATCTAATTTCACTTGTTGGAGCAACACTGAGTTCAGACAATCAAGTTTACAGATCAGCTTAACTGCCTATAATTTATTTGATTGTTTTTGTTGGGCAGCAGGGTGGCACAGTGGTTAGCACTGCTACCTCACAGCACCACAGACCCAGGTTCGATTCCCAGCTTGGGACACTGTCTGTGTGGAGTTTGCACATTCTCCCCGTGTCTGCGTGCGTTTCCTCCGGGTGCTCCAGTTTCCTCCCACAGTCCAAAGGTGTGCGCGTTAGGTGGATTGGCTATGCTAAATTGCCCCTTAGTGTCAGGGGGACCAGCTAGGATAAATGCATGGGGTTATGAAGATAGGGCCTGGGTGGGATTGTAGTCAGTGCAGACTAGATGGGCCGAATGGCCTCCTTCTGCACTGTAGGATTCTATGACATGGCTGGGCTGGAGGGTAGATTAAGTCAATATATATAAAGGACACAGAAGTGCAGTGTTTGATACAATGGATGCTAATCCTGCTATCAGGAATTTCCCAGTTAATGAATGTGGGTTTAGGCTACAATGGAGACCGGCAAGGATCTCTGAGAATAGACATGAATAAATCTAAAATCCAAATAAGATGTGACAGGATTGCCCTTCAATGTGGCATAAATGAGAGGCACTGAAATATGGGCTGCTGCTGTTGTGTTCAATAGTGCAAGAGGACATTCATTCATTATTGTGGGATTTATTCAAATATGTCTTTCAGAAAGAAGGGAAAAAATGTTACAAAAGTAAGTCCTTTCTAGAACGTGTTCAGTCTCAGCGGATAATGCTTTGTGTATCTTACCAAAACCCGCTGACGTCAGCTTTGTTCTGCATTCCCTGAAATGGCTGGCTCCTCGATAAATCTGTCGCTTCCATTAAACTTTGGGAATTGGCTCAAAGCTTTAATCTTGTGTACGGCCCGGTGTCAATGCGGTTAGATGATGCCAGATTATCAGTGCTGTCAGCCAGGCACCTTGTTAATCTAAATGGAGCAGAAGTGATTCTGATAGTTCTTTGAAAGGGTCAACTTAAACTCAAATGATGCTTGAGGCCACTTTGAGCCTCATTAGCGCGGTAAACATCTGAAGTGGTGCAGCGCAGGTCAATGTGCACACTTCTTCAGCTCCTGATTACAGCACTGTGTTAAGAGCACAGCTGATATTATACACTAGGGTATTTCACATCCCAGGCTGGAAGCTTGAAATGCCTGCTCTCAATATATTTTGCAATTTGGTACAATGTGGGGAAAGATGTGGGGCAGGATCGTATCGGCTTGCCAGGCCAATCAACTGGCATGGCAAGCTGGTAATATAGGGCGAGGGGTAAAAAAATCGGGTTCGCGTCTGATTTTTTGCCTCTTGTGATTTTGCCATCCCCCTTCTGCCAGAGAAATCAGCCTCGCACCTGGGAAGCAAGGCTGATTTAAATATTAATGTCATGCTTACACAGTACACTGGGAGATTGGGGCACCTGCACAATGGTGCCCCTGGAGCACAGCAGCCAGCTTCCCAGTGAGCTGAAACTCCATCCCTCCCCCTACTGGTGAGAATCACATTACGGCCCCTGTATTGCATAGTACCATAGATTGCCATCACCTACTTCGTTGAAAAAAACTTGTGAGGAAACCTCCCATTTTCTCGCCCTTTTTACACAGAATTCTTTCGAGAAAATTCTGCCCATGAAGTCCATTGAAGGATGTCCCAGACATTTTTGTGATGATTTTAAACAAAATAATGTTTATTAAACAATTAAATGCACAAAAAGAAAGTTAACCAAAACTACACTTAACTACCTTAATGACTATACACAGTGGTCAAGATTCTCCGGTCTCAAAGGCCCTGCTACTGCTGTCAGTGAGAAAGGAGAATTTGGTACTCAGCCAAATCTCCACTCATTGCAGCGGGACCGGAGAAACTCAGCCACAGGCGAGGTCAGAGATTCCGGCCAATATCTTTAAATTTATCCAGTACCAAATCTTGACAACTCTATTTTCCTAACGTCAGAACTAAACCTCCCCAAACAACATCCCATAGGTTTTGAAACAATAGGCAAAATCCAGCAATAGTTACCACACCAGGCATTTATATTCTTTGGGGTTGCTTCCAATTTAGGACAAAACAACTAGTTTCTCAAACAGGATTTTCTCTGTGCATAGTTTTTTGGGAATTGACACAGCTTCCTGTTGTGGGAAAATAATCAAAAGCAGCAAAATTGCATAGGGTGAACTTGCCCCGATATACTGTTTTTCACATTTGACCTTTCTTTTGGGACTAGCTTAGGGGTTTAAAAAAAAGGGCAGCATGGACAAGTTGGGCCGAAGGGCCTGTTTCCATACTGTAAACCTCTATGACTCTATGACTCTATTTACCCGAACTAACTCTTTGAAATCACTCCTAATCACTTTCATTTCATGAGTTCACCTTTCAGAATGTAATTGTGAAATTCATACTTCCTTTGAACTCCTAACACTTTTATCACACCTTTGATATTCTATCCTCCATTGGGGCAACCTGCCTTTGGTGAACATTTATTCACAGTGTGGCTAGGCTTATCAACATATCAAAAGGCAAATACCACCTACCCAGCCAACCTATCTGTAATACAGTTTTCATTTCTGAATAATTTGCTTTATTAATGATGGACTACAGCAGAATACATTTCCAGTTACTGGATTCCTTACTTTTACACCTCATCATGATTTCCTAACTCCTCCCAGGTTTTTTCAAATGAAGCATCATAATTGAAAAGAATTTCATTTCCCAACCATTTCCTACTATTTCTACCTTATTTATAATTATAATACCAAAATGCTTGGCACTGTGTGCTTCCTCACAGCGCCAAGGAACCAGGTTCAATTCCGGCCTCGGGTCACTGTCTGTTTGGAGTCTGCATGTTCTCCCGTGTGGGTTTCCTCCGGATGCTCCAGTTTCTTCCCACAGTCTAAAGATGTGTTGGTTAGGCTGATTGGCCGTGCTCAATTGCTCCTTAGTGTCAGGGGGACTAGCAGGGTAAATACGTAGAGTTATGGGGATAGGGGATGGGATTGTTGTCGATGCAGGCTCAATGGCCTCCTTTTGCACTGTAGGAATTCTATGATTTGTTAAGTTCCTTTACAAATCAAGTCTATGTCAGTCCTTTCACACCAGTTTACATGTCCAATTTCTCTACACTTCATACCCTTGATTTTTTTTAAAATTCATTCATGGGACATGGGCGTCACTGACTGGCCAACATTTATTGCCCATCCCAAATTGCCCTTGAGAAGGTGGTAGTGAGCTTCCTTCTTGAATCGCTGCTGTCCATGTTGTGTGGGTTGATCTACAATGCCGTTCGGGAGGGAATTCCAGGATTTTGACCTAGTGACTGAATGGTGACATATTTCCAAGTCAGGATGGTGAGTGGCTTGGAGGGAACTTGCAGGTGGTGATTTTCTCATGTACCTGCTGCCCTTGGTCCTTCTAAATAGAAGTGGTCGTGGGTTTGGAAGGTGCTGTCTAAGGATCTTTGGTGAATTGCTGCAGTGCATCTTGTAGATAGTCCACACTGCTGCTACTGAGCGTCGGTGGCAGAGGGATTGAATGTTTGTAGCTGTGGTGCCAATCAAGCGGGCTGTTTTGTCCGAGATGTTCTCAAGCTTCTTGAGTGTTGTTGGAGCTGTACGCATCCAGGTAAGTGGGGAGCATCCCATCACACACTTGACTTGTGCCCTGTAGATGGTGGATAGGCTTTGGGGAGTCAGGAGGTGAGTTACTCACCGCAGTATTCCTAGCCTCTCAACTGCTCTTGTAGCCACTGTGTTTATGTGGCGGGTCCAGCTGAGTTTCTGGTCAATGGTAACCCCAAGGATGTTGACAGTGGGGGATTCAGTGATGGTAACACCATTGAATGCCAACACCTACAATTAATTGGATAGTTTTTAAGTTAAATGGTTGAAGTAACTGATGCCATAAAAAGAGCCAGGTATTCCAACCTCGAAACCTTTCCAGAAATCACAGTGGGTTATTGTCCATATAGACAATTGTCTTTGATGTATTATTGGCAACGTAAACAACAAAATATTACAATACCAAAAACATTTCCCTCTCGATAGTAGAATACTTTTGTTGATGACTACTTAACTTCCTCGAAAAATAGCCCACAGGCTTTTCGATATCTGCCTCACCATCCTGTAGCAACCCAGCCACAATATCATTTGCATCAACAGCCAGTTTGAACCATTTATCATAATTTGGTGTAGTTAAAACTGGCACTGTTGTCATCACAGCTTTGAAATTTCGGAATGCAGTTTGGCACTCCAATGTGCTGTTAAGTTTCTTTTTTTAAGAGTTCTGGTCATGGGGCAACCACACTGCTAAAGTTCGCCACAAATTCTCAATAAAAACCCGTTCATTCCCAGAAATCTCTGAACTCTCCTCTTTGTGGTAGGTTCTGGAAATTCTGAAATCGTGCCGTGATTTTCCCCCCCAAAAAAACAACGTTTCATGACAGCGAGAAAATGGGAGCGATCCGTACCAATCTGTCGTCGGATCCGGACCGTAATTGCTGCACTTAGTCATTTTTTGGGAGAATGGTGAATTGCGCACTGGCTGTGGGAGGGACAGAGCTTAAACATGGCAGTGAGCCTGGCTGCAAAGCCATCAGGTACCATTTTGGAAGGGCTTCCCAATCTCACAGTGCACAGGAAGACCCCCTCTCTCCTGTTATGGTCATCGGGACCCCACCCCTCTGATCAGTAGCATGTTTCCCCACCCCCTCCCCTACACAGATCACTGACACCAGGGCATCGGGGCCCTCCCAACGGGCCCCCCTTCATGACCCCGACATGCTCCCCTTATGACCCCCAACATGGCCCCCTCCATGCTCCACCCCTGCATGAATATCTCCTGCACAACCACCCCCCCCCCCCATCAGAACCCCTCCTGCTTATCCCCCCTGTCATAGACCACCCTGTCATAGGCCCCACTCAGGCCCCACCCCCACTCAATCTCCTGATAGGCAGTGGTGTTCACCTGAAAATGGCGCCTAATGGACAGATGTGAGAGGAATCTTGAGGAGAATGAGAGGACAAACGAGGGCGAGAGAAGCTCTGGAAGGAGTTCATCATGACTGACCACAGTATCATTAGCAAATAAGAGTCACATTTGATATTTTGTGCTTTGAATAACACACGATTTAGCTTATTCACAACCTTTCAGGGTCCAGGACTGAAGAAAAGTTGCAGTAGAGGAAAATGAGAGAGCAACTGCTGTGACAAGACAGAGGCAATTCCAGCTGTCACTTCTCATTTAGAATTATTCTTGTCATCTCTACTTAAAATTCATGGGACTCTGAAGGATTCAATAGTTCCCATTAGCACTCTCGGGGAAAATTATAGTCAGGGAGCGCAGTCTCTCGGGTGACACCTATTGGGTCCTTGCGAGCAAAGTTGTGTTATAGCAGCCTACTCGCAGGTAGAAATGATAAATTTGTGTCATCTTGCATCCTGAACCAATCGATCTACACTCATCAAGAATATCCAAGTTGTACCTTTACATCTCTCTGGTAACTTGTGTTGTCTTCATGTTTCATACGTGGACTGGACGTTCAATGCTCCAAACCAGACCATTGTTTTAGGCCCCAGAAACCTCCTCACCAAGCTCCTGACTCCCCCTGCGGGGCCTTCACCTAAGCCGGTATGTCAGCTTTAGTTCCCTATTGAGCCCCAAGATGTCACTGTGGAAGTGAGGGTTGGGGCGATGGCCTAGTGGTATTATCGCTGGACAATTAATCCAGAAACTCAGCTAATGTTCTGGGGACCCAGGTTTGAATCCTGCCACAGCAGATGGTGGAAATTGAATTCAATGAAAAATATCTGGAATTAAGTATCTACTGATGACCATGAAACCATTGTCGATTGTCGGGAAAACCCTCTGGTTCACTAATATCCTTTAGGGAAGGAAATCTGCCATCCCTACCTGGCCTGGCCTACATGTGACTCCAGAGCCACAGCAATGTGGTTGACACTCAACTGCCCTCTGAAAGGGCTTAGCCAGCCATTCAGTTCAAGGGCAACTAGGGATGGGCAATAAATGCTGGCCAGCCAGTGACGCCCATGTCCCACAAATTTTAAAAAATTGCCTCAGTGTCTGTAACTTTATGTTGCTTTCCGGGATGGAGTTGTTGATCCCATGCCCAACCTGGAGGATCACGTGCTGTGTTAGTCTTCCGACTCACCTGAAATCTGCCCAGCACTGGTAAAGCTCCCAGAATCCCTCAAGCCTCACCACCCCAACAAGGTCACAGCGCACAGTGAAGTTCTGGGATGGTAGTTTCTTCTTAAGGTTGGCTGGGTCTTTTACTCACTGCTTGCTGCCACCATGTTGCATTGTGTGGTCGGGGTCTGGACAGAGTGTTTGCTTCTTCTCCCAGAGTAAGCTGCTGAAAACTGTTGTTTGTTAAAACTATGAATCCTTATTTATAATTATGATGTAGATATTGGGACATCTGCACAAAGTTGGAACATTTACCTCGAACAGATTGTTCTCTCTCAGTCATGTGACCGAACCATATTATTCCATCAGCATCGTGTGTGCTTCTGATGTTAACCCTTGACCCTACAGTAAGAATTACCACACAGTTATCTGAGATTGTTGTGACTGATGGTTGGTGTTTCTTTGTCTGCAATAGCAATCTTTTCAGCATGCTTGTTGGTCATGAGTCAGGAATTTTGCTGTTAGTTTTGTTTAAAACAAACAAAGCATTAAGTCGAGGGTGTTGAAAATAGGTTTTAAATTCTGGCAGAGTCTTTCACTTTTTGTACTAGGTCCAATGGTGAAAGGGAAATCGTTCTGAAATAATCAGTGTCTATACATGCACGTGGGAACTCACTATTAGTAACAAGTAACACGACAGAAATAGCAGGTTCCCACAGCGGGCATAATTAACAATGTTGACGCGAGGTTTTCATGGTCAGTGCTGTGGCTCTGTGCTCTTTAAATAGTGGAGAGAACATCCGTAAGCAATGCAAACAAACGGAACTACTCAATGGTATCATCGGTGCATGGACCAGGGTAGGACTGAGCCATACAGGCCAGAAAGTTGGATGACCACTTTGTGCTGTTAGGAGATCTCGGCCGGGACAACCGATGGTTCGACACATGGATCCCGAGTTCCCTTGAACATCTTTTCCTGCTTTAACCTGATTGTAGGAAATGATGGCACAACAGCAAAAGTCTGAGGAAATTCAGAGCCCTGGTTTTCTCAATGGGAATATTTTGAAGCAATGAAGAGGAGGTTGAGTACTCGGAAGAGGTTAGGTTGGAGATTCCTGTTGTCAGACATTGCTGAAGCTCACACTTTCCTACGCAGAGATACTCGCTCACCTGGAATGAGAGTTGAGTTTGCGTAGCTCAGCACACACACTGGTATTTCTTGTGTGAGCTTTAAAGTGTTAGAAATACATTGAGAAAGCACATGAATCTGAACCTATACATGATGTGCTTCCAACCTCACTGCCTCCTACTTTCTCTCCTGTATGTCTGCAGATAAAGTTCAACACATTCTCAGCCTGCAAATGTGGGCTTTTGCATGATGGCAGTGATCCACCAACCATTCTTCTGTGGCAGGCCTTTTATGCCATTGATTCCATTCATGGCAAAGGGGACAATGCTGCAGGCCTACAGTTGTCATGGAGACTTGTCCCATATCAAGTTCCCTTTAAATGAAGTGTTTTTGAAGCCATTCTGTCGCTCAAAGTGGTTCGAGAGAGTGGTTTTCAGTAAAGAATGTCCCTTTGTAGTTGGAAAGGTTATCCTTTGCAGGAATGGAATTCTCTGAAAACCAGAAATAGTATAGTAACAAGAAAAACTTGCATTTGTATACCGAGGAATGGTGGCACAGTGGTTTGTATAGGGCGGCACGGTGGCACAATGGTTAGCACTGCCGCCTCACAGCGCCAGGGACCCGGGTTCGATTCCCGGCTTGGGTCACTGTCTGCGTGAAGTTTGCATGTTCTCCTCGTGTCTGCGTGAGTTTCCTCCGGATGCTCCGGTTTCCTCCCACACTCCAAAGAAGTGCAAGTTAGGCTGATTGGCCATGCTAAATTGACCCTTGGTGTCTCAGGATGCGTAGATTAGAGGGATTAACGGGCTAAATATGTGGGGTGACGGGCGATGGGCTGAATGGCCTCCTTCTGCACGGTAGGGATTCTATGATAAAGAGAGTACGAAGCTGTACGAGCGAATGTGGACACACATTGGCACCAGAACTGTGACCTCCCTTGACCATTCTTGTGAGGTTACTTAACCTTTTCCTGCATTGTGTGACGGTTCTTTGAGAGGGATTGGGGGATGGGGGAAACCACACGGATTGTCTCTGCTTACAGACAGCTGGAACCTGGTTATTATGGGTTATCCTCCCTCAGTGCTATTGGAGTTCTTCTAGCCCTCACTTCTACCAGCATCAAACTCCATGAAGGCATCAGAAAATCCACGGGCCTTTCCAAGTCCTGATCCTTCTGCCATTTCCTGGGAAGGAATTGTATATTTTGTGTCTCAGATACCTGCAGAGGTGAAGCTAGTTTTTAGCAGGTTTTATTCACAATACTTCAAAATGTCCACTCCATGCATGAGGGGAAGGAGTGGTATTATCACTAGACTATTAATCCAGAAACTCAGCTAATGTTCTGGGGAGCCAGGTTCAAATCCCACCATGGCAGCTGGTGGAATTCAATAAAAAGAAATCTGGACTTAAGAATCTACTGATGACCATGAAACCATTGTCAATTGCCAGAAAAAACCACTATCTCTACATATGTGACAATAATAAATCAAATCGGGGTATCCCATGCATCTGGAGGCTGCGGGGATCTTGGAAATCCCATGGGGGGGTGATTAATTGCAGGCGTAAGTCTCTTGGGGAGTCAGGAATATGGGGAGGGAGTCAGGAGTGTGATGGAATACTCTCCACTTGCTGGATGAGTGCAGCTCCAACAACACTCGAGAAACACGACATCAAAGCAGTCTGCTTGATTGATACACCTTCTACAAGTATTCATTCCCACCACCACCCACCAAAAGTGGCAGCAGTGTTTACCATCTTCAAGATCCACTGCAGGAACTCACAAAGTCTCCTTAAGCAGCACTTCCCAAACCCACAACCACTGCCATCTAGAAGGACAAGGGCAGCTGATATCTGGGACATCACCATCTGGCAGTTCCTCTCAAAGACACACACCGGCATCTCTTGGAAATATATCACTGTTCCTTCACTCTTGCTGGGTACAAATCCTGGAATTCCCTCCCTAACAGCGCTGTGGGTGTACCTGCACATCAGGATGCAGCAGTTCAGGAAGGCAGCTCACCAAGGACAACTGGAGATTGGTTATAAATACTGGCTTAGCAAGCGGCGTCCACGCCCTCCAAATGAAATTTTTGAGAAGCCCTAAGCGGGGACCAGTCTGGGCGTTTATTTTTTTTAACTCTTTCAGAGTTACTATCAGCGAACACTGACAGAATCATCCAAAGATAGCGATTTAAATTGCTTTGTCAGATGGTTCTTAGCCCAACGCAATTGTCCAGGGGAAGTTAAACTTTCTAGACAATTGCCTCGTAAACTCTTACCTGGGAATTTCTGAGATGGATTCCCCAGCGCATCTTTTGGGGTATTCCCCAAAATCCAACTCTGGGGAGCCTGGAAGTTATGGGCCAATGTGAATTGAGAAAATCATCCTCTTTAGTGATGTTGATTAAGAGGTAAATATTAGCAAGCTCACTGGAGACAACTCCCCTGCTTTTCTTCAGAATAGTGCCATAGAATATTTTACATTCACCTCTGAAAACATTTGGGCCTTGATTTCACATCTCATCTGAGAGATGGCACCTTCAACAGGGTAGCAGTGTGAGCCTTGGCTTTTGTACTCGAGTTCTGGAGTGGGACTTGAACCCAGAACCTTGTGTCACAGCTGACACTTGTTATGACCCAGGCCAGAAACGCCAAGATGTTTTGTGAAGTTAGCCAAGACCCTAGGTTATGCACTTTGAATTTGGCATTGGTGAGCATAAGGTGTTTCCCGCCAGGTATGATTCAAGTGACCCACTAGGAAGCTTTTATCAAACAAAGTTTATTTAATAACAAAGTTAACAAACAATAAGAAAAAGTAGCATAACTTTTATCATTTACAAGGATCAACAATGATATAATATAAACCTTAACAACTAGCCATGATGTTAAAAGTCAAACAACATCTCACAAACATGCATCCCTTCCTAGGCTCGGCACAGGAAGCAAGTGTGCTCACATGATGCTGGATTTTGCAGCTTTTTAATACCTGCTGTGAATTCTGAGGCTTCCCAGTCCTGGTACCTTCAACATGCCTCTGGAGAGAGAGAGAGAGAGATAGACAGAGACACTGCCTGCCTCCACCAGCTTCTAGCTAACAACTCACAGACAGCAGAATTTCCAACTCCAGAGAGAAGGGAAAACAAGAAACTTTCTGCTTTCTGTCTCAAGTCCAAACAGCTTCTGAGCAAGATTCCAAGTCAGGATGGTGAGTGGCTTGGAGGGGAACATCCATCTGGTGGTGTTCCCAGGTATCTGCTGCCCTTGTCCTTCTGGAGGGTAGTAGTCATGGGTTTGGAAGGTGCTGTCTCAGGAGTATTGGTGAGTTTCTGTATTGATGAAGCAGTGCAGACACGGTATTGAAATGTAAATCCATCATTAGAAAAGTGCGTGGAAGCTTGTCTTCATGACTGTTGAAATTGGAATGGGGAAAATACAGAATACCTATTTGACACAGCCGTGTTTATCCATTGAAAGATGTACATGTGGGAGCATGACCAAGCTTGATAGATTCAGGGACACGGGAAAATGTTGTTGCAATGTTGTAGATGGATCTCTCTGCACAGTCTGCTAATCCCCTGTTATTATAAGGCTGTAGGGCCGGTGTCATGACAATCATTCAGTTTGACTTGAACCTAAACTGCAGGACCAGGTGAGTGATTGTCATGGGCAGAGGGCAGCAAACTCTACGAGGTGGATTTTCTCCTGGGGCTTTGTATAAAGTTTACCAGGGTGGTACAAAGTTAAGACAGGGATGCAGTTTTGTCGGAACCAGGGAACGGATAGGCACAGTTGATCTTTCATACACATTGGGCCCTATTGTACCATTTTGATTCTAAGTGCTGAATCTGGGCGCAATTCAGATCCGACTTGGAAAGCTGTTCTCAGGCACCCCCATACGCATTCAGCCTGAAAAAAAGTCGCGAGTCTGAATTGCGCTGTGGGCGGGGCTTATCGCGCCCGAAGCGCTGCTGCTCCGATCGGAGCCTTCAACTGCACATGAGCAGTAAAACAAAATTGAAAAATGCTCCCCTGTCACATTGCTCCCGGCCACAAAAAACGGATAAGAACATAAGAACATAAGAAATAGGAGCAGGAGTAGGCCATCTAGCCCCTCGAGCCTGCCCCGCCATTCAATAAGAACATGGCTGATCTGAAGTGGATCAGTTCCACTTACCCGCTGATTCCTATAACCCCTAATTCCCTTACTGATCAGGAATCCATCTATCCGTGATTTAAACATATTCAACGAGGAAGCCTCCACCACTTCAGTGGGCAGTGAATTCCAGAGATTCACCACCCTCTGAGAGAAGAAGTTCCTCCTCAACTCTGTCCTAAACTGACCCCCCTTTATTTTGAGGCTGTGCCCTCTAGTTCTAGTTTCCTTTCTAAGTGGAAAGAATCTCTCCATCTCTACCCTATCCAGCCCCTTCATTATCTTATAGGTCTCTATAAGATCCCCCCTCAGCCTTCTAAATTCCAACGAATACAAACCCAATCTGCTCAGTCTCTCCTCATAATCAACACCCCTCATCTCTGGTATCAACCTGGTGAACCTTCTCTGCACTCCCTCCAAGGCCAATATATCCTTCCGCAAATAAGGGGACCAATACTACACACAGTATTCCAGCTGCGGCCTCACCAATGCCCTGTACAGATGCAGCAAGACATCTCTGCTTTTATATTCTATCCCCCTTGCGATATAGGCCAACATCCCATTTGCCTTCTTGATCACCTGTTGCACCTGCAGACTGGGTTTTTGCGTCTCATGCACAAGGACCCCCAGGTCCCTCTGCACAGCAGCATGTTGTAATTTCTTTCCATTTAGATAATAATTTCTTTCCATTTAGATAAAGTGGCCCAGGAGCGATGGCCCCCAAAGATATCGCCCCAACCCCACAACATAACTGTCCCCCTTATGCCCCCCACCACCCCGCTACCCTGACCAATCGCGACCCCCTGCCCCCCTTTCCCCCCCCCACCGATCGCCCACAGAATGGCAGCAGAGCCCTCCTGTTCTTGCCCCCACCCCCACCAGAGGACGATCTGACCCCCCTCCCCCCCCCCACCAGAGAATGATCTGGCCCGCCTCCCCCTGCCCCCTCCCTCCCCCCACCACCACCAGAGATACATCTGGCCCTCCTCCTCTTCCCCCACAACCAGAGAACGATCGGGCCTCCCTCCTCCCCCCGCCACCAGAGAATGATCAAGCCCGTCTCCCTCCCCCCCCCCGCTACCCACCAGAGAATGATCTAGCCCGTCTCCCTCCCCCCCTCCACCACCGACCTGAGTCAGAGAGCCATTGGAAGCCCTGAACTTACCTCTTCAGAAGCTGGAGCGCCCGAAACAGACCTTTGCCGAGCATGTCTGTTTCACGCCGAATCTGGACGGACGAACACGATGGTAAAGGGGGAAATGCTGGTAAGTTTGGGTGTTCAGCTCATTAAGTCAATTTAAATGCATGCAAATTGCTAGCGCCCACCTCTTTGGGGATGGAGCCTCTTGCTGCAGGGAGTCCCCTTGCATTAAGCTGGTGGTCTCCCCATGCACAAGAACATAAGGATTAGAAGCAGGAGTAGGCCATTCAGCCCATCGGGCCTATTCTACCATTTAATATGATCATGGCTGATTGTGGCCTTAACCCCACTTACCCGTCTTGTCTCCTATGAACCTTGATTCCCTTATCAATCAAAATACTATCGAACTCAACCTTGAATCTAGTCAGTGACCCAGCCTTCACTGCTCCCTGAGGAAGGGAATTTCATAGACTAATGACCCTCTGAGAGAAACAAAATCCTCCTCATCTCAGTCCTAAATGGAAGACCTTTAATTTTTACATTGTGGCTGCTAGTTCAAGATTCCTGAACCAGACGAAACGTTCTCTCAGCATCCACCTTGTCAAGTGCCGTCAGGTTCGTATATGTTTCTGTATGATCACCTCTCATTCTTCTAAATTCCAATGGGTACGGGCCCAGCCAGTTGTGAGGTGAGGGTGGTGGGGTGGGGGTGGGGGGTCCACTTCTGCTCTGAGCAAAATGTCGTGAGTACTCTAAGTGGCCTCCAACTGGAGTCTTAAGTATGCAGATCCCCCAGTGGTCTGGCCCAAGGAGATGTCCATGGCAATGGGAACATGTTGGGGAGACATCCCATGGCAATGGCATAGTGGTATTGTCACTGGCCAGTAATCCAGAGTCCCAGGGAAATGCTCTGGGGACCCGAGCTCAAATCCCACCATGGCAGATGGTGAAATTTGAATTCAACAAAGAAATCTGGAATTAAAAGTCTAGTGATAAACATGGAACCATTATCGATTGTTCGTTAAAAACCCATCTGGTTCACTTTAGGGAAGGAAATCTTTTCCCTACCTGGTCTGGCCTGCATGTGACTCCAGATCCATAGCAATGTGGTTGACTTTTAAATGCCCTCAGGGATGGGTAATAAATGCTGGCCCAGCCAGCGATGGCCAAATCCCGTGAACAAATTTTTAAAAAGCTCCTCACTATTTCCCCAACCCACCCACCTTCACATCTGTCACCCCAGCATCAGAGAACATCTGCCCATTGTGTCCATGTGAGAATCATACATGTTCCCACCTCGGTCGCTGTTAGTCTGTCAGAGTCTGTTCAGGATTAGCTGTGTGTGCACCATATGCCAGGATTTGTATAGTTGGCTGCAGGATTCACGATTCAGAGAGTGTTCCAGCATTTACTGTTCGTCTACACATCTCCCAATGGAAAATCACAACAAATCAAACCCGTTTAAAATCAGCAGAAACATTACCTACTTGCTCACAACGCACTAGTACAACCAGTGAGAAAAGCAGGGAATAGGGAAAGGCTCCAGCCAGCATGTAATATCTTGGAATATATTCTAGTTGCTTGTATATTTGCTTAAATCGATATCACAGGGTTGTTACAGCACAGATGGAGGACATTCGGTCCATCACGTTCCCCTGCCTTTTCCCCGTACGTCTGCCATTGTTTCCATTCAAATCGTCCCTCTCGAATGCTTTGATTGAACCTGCCTCATTCCCAGACAGCGCGTTGCAGACCCAAACCGCTCTCTGTGTGAAAAAGAATTCACATCACATTTGCTTCTTTAAATCATTCTAAATCAGTGCCCCCTCGTTCTTGATCCGATTATGAATGGAAACAGTTTCTCCCCACCTACTCTGGCCAGCTCCCTATTTCGAACATCTCTATCATATGAACAGTAGTTGTTTTGAATTCTTGAGTATAAAGTTTATTTATTAGTGTGACAAGTAGGCTTACATTAACACTGCAATGAAGTTACTGAGAAAATCCCCTAGTCGCCACACTCCGGCGCCTGTTCGGGTACGTTGAGGGAGAATTTTAGCATGGCCAATGCACCCTAACCAGCACGTCTTTCGGACTGTGGGACGAAACCGGAGCAGCCGGAGGAAACCCACGCAGACATGGGGAGAAAGTGCAGACTCCGCACAGACAGTGGCCCAAGCCAGGAACCAAACCCGGGTCCCATGAGCCGTGAGGCAGCATTGCTAACCACTGTGCCACCGTGGCACCCATAGACCAGACTGTGTACAGTTTTGGTCTCCTTACTTCAGGAGGGCCATATTTACACTGAAGCAGCTCGGAAAAGATTCACTGAACTGAGTTCTGATCCCCCCCCCACCCCCCCGGGGTCAGACCCCCAACCCTGGGAGGCAGACACCCCCAGCAGGGCACCCCCCACCCCCAGCTGCCCCAGTTGCTGGCCTCCCTCCAGCCCCGATCGATCCCCATGCAGAGTGGCAGCGGGACCACCTACCCCCACCGATCACCCCTAGGCCCCGCCCACAATAGGCCCCACCCCCTTGGCACTGCCCAGTGCTTGCTGGGCAGTGCCAAGGTGTCCCCTGGGCATGGACACTTTGCCCTTTGGGTAGTGCCATGGGCACAGGCTGGCAGTGCCATGGTGCCCATGCCCAGGGGGCACCAGACCCCTGCCGCCTGAACCCCTGGGCGGCACCGATTGCCCCCCCCTTCACTCCGGCGGGATCTCCCGCTTGTTCCTCAAACGTGGGGAGCTACTCTAAACCCCACTGGAATGAAGTACTACTGGCAGCGTGGGAGATGCTATTGGGCCCGGCAAGTTCCGTCGGGTCCAATAATCACATGCAAAGTAGAGTTCAAATACATTAAAATAGATTCAAATGACTTTCCTCTCTTCCCGCCAGTTTCCAGCGTGGTCCAACTGCGCCTGCTCTCCGGCTCTGGGAGATGCACATGCGTCAGGAACGCACACGTGAATCCTGCAAAATGGCTGACATGCGATTCGCCTGACCGGACCCGCCAGAAAATGTGCAGGTCGCAATGGGGGAATCGTCCCCCATAGAAACTAGAAGCAGGAGTAGGCCATTCAGCCCCTCGACTCTGCTCCACCATTCATCTTGATCATGGCTGATCATCGAATTCAATATCCTGATCCCCCATCTTCCTCCCACATCCCTTTAGCCCCAAGAGCTACATCTAATTTCTTCTTGAAATCAGACAATGTTTTGGCCTCAACTACAGTCCGTGATAATGAACCCTATACACATGCCAATTTCTGACTGAAGAAATTTCTCCTCATCTCTGTTCTAAAAGGTTTATCCCTTATCCTCAAACTCTGACCCCTAGTTGTGGACTCCCCTACCATGGGAACATTCTTTCTGAATCTACCCTGTCTAACCCAGTTAGAATTTTATAAGTTTCTATGAGATCCCTTCTCACTCTTCTAAATTCCAATGAATATAATCCGAACCGATTTAGTCTCTCCTCATATGACAGACCTGCCATCCCAGGAATCAGCCTGGTTAACCTTCGTTACACTTCCCCTATAGCAAGGGCATCCTTCCTCAGATAAGGACAACAAAACTGCACACAATACTCAAGGTGTGGCCTCACCAACGCCCTGTACAATTGCAGCAAAACATCCCTATCCCTATACTCAAATCCTCTCGCTATGAAGGCCAACATACCATTTGCCATTTTACTGCCTGCTATGCCTGCGAGCTTACTTTCAGCGACTGATGCATGAGGACTCCAAGGTCTTGTTGAAATCCACCTCTCTCAATTTACACCCATTCAAGTAATAATCTGTCTTCCTATTGTTGCTACCAAAGTGGATAACCTCACATTTATCCACATTATACTGCATCTGCCATGCACATTCCCACAAACTCAGCCTGTTCAAATCACGTTGAAGCATCTCTGCTTCACAGCTCACCCTCCCACCCAACTTTGTATCATCTGCAAATTTGGAGATAATATATTCAGTTCCCTCTTCCAAATCATTAATATATAATGTGAACAGCTGGGGTCCTAGCGCAGATCCCTGCGGAACCCAACTAGCCACTGATTGCAAATCAGAAAAAGGCCCATTTATGCCAACTCTTTGCTTCCTATCTGCTAACCAGCTTTCTATCCATCTCAAGACATTAGCTGCAATCCCATGTGCTTTAACTTTACATAGTAGTCTGTAATGTTATTTACTCAAGAAGGAAATGCATAAATATTAATCCTTTCATAAATTTTATGCATTCTTTACTTCATTGTATGCAAACACATCTGAAACAGATGGACAATAAACATTGTCCCCATCTTGTAAAAGAAAAGCTGTTCGTTGTTGTTTCCCTAGTGGTGCACAAGGCAGATTTTCATCTGTTCCCATAGCAAGGTTCTTCTTGGAACAGGTCACTAGTCTGTTGCCAGGAACTTATAGCTTGAGGGACACCACCCAGCATCAAGCGTGGCTGACAAGGAGTCTCTCCTGCTCTTACCGCCAGCCATTGGTGTGTTTGGAAGGATTTACAGGTTGACACTCAACTTGTTTGGCCGTGTGACGAATGCATCCTCCTTGGCCATATTGCTGTGGGTCTAGAGTCACATGTAGGCCAGACTGGGTAAGGGCAACACATATCCTTCCCTAAAGGACATTAGTGAACCAGATGGGTTTTTATGACAATCGACAATGGTTTCATGATCACTTTCAATTCCAGATTTTTACTGAATTCAAATTTCACCATCTGCTAAGGTGGGATTCGAACCCAGTTCCCCAGAGCATTACCTTGGCTCTCTGGATTCTAGCGTTGTGAGAATACCACTGTGCCACCCGCCTTTCCCCCGCCATGTTTTTGCTGCATCTCCCAAGCCTTGGGAGTACGATTGGCATCTAGAAACACTGAAACTATCTAAGCTCCAGAGTCTTATAATAAATCTGAGCTGTTTTTCAATATAGCATATCTAGGTTGATTTAAAACTCCTCACTCAGAATTAATTGCAATGCCCAATCTTGTGAGATCACAGAATGCAGCAGTTTAAGATAATCAAGATAAATTTTAATTGAAAGGTGTAATCATTATCCAGTAATTACTGCAATTATACAGGTGTCTCCTACCCCTGCTTCCTTTCAAGGAAAGGATGAAAGGCAAATGTTTGTGAAATGCCAGGAACGAGTTGTTTAGTTCGATGGAAGTATTTTCTTTTGGTCCTTCAGGCTTATGTCTTCAAAGCAACCAAAATAAACCTTGAAGAGAATCATTTTTTTGATGAACTCTTGTTTCCATGCCGAACATACATGAGTTGAACAAGATTCAGTTCTTGTTGTAAATCAATCACATTCTGTGGCTCGTGGTCTGATACATTTGATTTGATTTATTATTGTCACATGTATTGGTATACAGTGAAAAGTATTGTTTCTTGCGCACTATACAAAGCATACCATTCATAGAGAAGGAAAAGAGAGAGTGCAGAATGTAGTGTTAGGGTGTAGAGAAAGATCAACTTAATGCGAGGTAGGTCCATTCAAAGATCTGATGGCAGCAGGGAAGAAGCTATTCTTGAGTTGGTTGCTGTGTCCTCAGACTTTTGTATCTTTATCCCGACGGAAGAAGGTGGAAGAGAGAATGTCCGGGGTGCGTGGGGTCCTTAATTATGCTGGTTACCTTTCCGAGGCAGTGGGAAGTGTAGACAGAGTCAGTGGGTGGGGGGCTGGCTTGCGTGATGGACTGGGCTTCGTTCACAATCTTTTGTAGTTCCTTGCCATCTTGGACAGAGCAGGAGCCATACCAAGCTGTGATACAACCAGAAAGGATGCTTTCTATGGTGCATCTGTAAAGTTGGTGTGAGTTGTAGTGGACATGCCGAATTTCCTTAGTCTTCTGATACATTGCCGGGGTTGCTAGCAAAATGCAATTTTGCTTTTGAAAGAGGTCTGAAGTGAATGTCCAGTGGGGTTAAGCCTATGAACTCGCACTGGTGACCAAGGTGTTTAGATGGCACTAAACATTGGTTGGGTTCATTTGTGTTATTCTCTGAACTCCTAATCCTGATTAAAATGTCTCTAAATCTTATCATTGAAACAGTCTTCTCCCCGGAATTTTTCCAAGTATAAAACAAAATTGACAGGATAGATTTTAGAGCCGGAGGTTAAAAAGAAACTGTTTCATTTGAAGAGTTCGATGATAAGACACTTTGAAATCCCCAAATCCGACACATGGGCAGCACAGTGGCACAATGGTTCGCACTGCTGCTGCACAGCGCCAGGGACACGGGTTCAATTCCTGAGGTGGGCTACTGTTGTGTGGAGTTTACACATTCTCCCCGTGTTTGCGTGGGTTTCCTCCGGGTGCTCCAGTTTCCTCTCACAGTCCAAAGATTGTGTGGGTTAGGCTGATTAGCAATTCTTCCTCAGTGTACCCAAACAGGCACCAGAGTGTGGCAACTAGGGGATTTTCACAGTAACTTCATTGCGGTGTTAATGTAAGCCTACTTGTGACACTAATAAAATAAACTGCTAACATTCCAACAATAGAGCGTATTTTGCATTTGTAATGTCAGTGAAACATCTGCCATCATTACCCTGTGAAATTGATAGCAAATTCTGGCATCCACAGTGCTTCAGTTAACTCTGGAAATCCACAATCTTCTATCAGCTCCTCCGCGGGGAACTCTGTAGATGTTCCTCTGGATGGAAATCTTTAGCGATCACTTGAATTTGTGTGAAAATAAATTTTATATTTTTGGTCTCCCTGTTAAATCTTTTGTTAGACTTTGTTGAACGAGCTGTAACTGTGGTTTTAAATTACTTCATAATTACTACTGTACAACCTCTTTGACTCTGAAAAATTAATTTTATATTTCTGCAATGTCAAATTTCTCCGATATGATAAAAGTAACACCGTAGATTTTTTAAAATAGTCAATATGATTGATTTTTAAGCTTGTTTATGATATTTCAACATCTTTCTTATACCTATGTGTGTGTCCCAAACTTTATATGTAAAATAATTAAAATGTGAAAAATAATCAATGCTTTTTATTTTGTGATATGAAAACAGAAAATGTTGAAAATATTCAGGCAGTGGGCAGGATTTCCTGGCTGCACTCGCCCCGAAACCAGAAAATCCCACCTGAGGCCAATGAACCTTTGCATGGTTTGTATTCCACCCACTATGATTCCCGTGGTGGATGGGATAGGAAAATTCCAACCAGTATTTGTGGAGAGAGAAATAGAACGAGTGGCCAGAATTCTCCAGCCGTTCACACCCCACCGTTTCTACCTGCGAGGACGGAAATTTTGGGATGGGCGAGACTGTAAAATCCCGCCCATTAACTCAGTTTCTGTCTCCACAGATGCTGCTTAACCCGCTGAGTATTTCCAGTATTTTCTGTTTGTCTTTCGGTCCCAGCATCTGCAGTATCCTGCGCTTTTTTTCCTTTCCCGCTTTGCTGTCTGTGAGAATTCTTATATGTGATTGGTTGCTTAGTCGGCTTGATGATGTCACGGGTGCCGAATGCCAGAACTCTCCTTGAGCTGGCGCCGGAACTAGAATAAAGTCAGGACAGGAGAAATCCGCACCTCAGAGATCGTTAAATCTTTGTGAACAGCTTTCTTTGAGGTAACAGTGAGCACTCTCATTTGAGCGCTGGCCCTAAAATTAGGATGTGGAGATCCCTAAAATTAGGGCCAATATCAGTTGTCCCTGAATTGCAGTGTGGTTCTGTTTCTACACATCACTTCTGCTCTGTAACAAAAACAGAAAATGCTAGAAAATCTCAGCAGGTCTGACAGCATCTGACCTGGAATAAGGGAGAATAGAGCCAATGTTTCGAGTCTGGATGACCCTTTGTCAGAGCTTCTGCTCTGTGCTCTGTCACTGAGTTTTTCTTGGTCTTTCCATCCTGGTTTTAAGAGTAAAGGTGTTCTAAAGGTTGAGGTAGTTCCATTTCTGATATCACCACATCGACAATTGTTCTACTCTCCATTAGCTAAACACAATGTTCTCTGTGGCTGTTACTAAGCCAATTACACTCCAGTCTTTTGAAGAGTCAAAGAAAGAAGGCTCCAGGCAGAAGAGTGAAGGTAAATAGAGAGATGGCATTTTGTGAGAATTACAAAGTATTGTAATCATCGAATAGGCGAGACTGTGTTATGGGGAAATAAAGAATAAATATTACGTTTTAAAATAGGAAAGAGAAAATGGCAGATGGGGAGGAGAAAAGGTCTACAAGCACACGCAATCGAAGGGTTTACACTTTGTAACTGCAATTAAAATTGGGTTCTTCATATTTTTGCAGTTTGTAGGTACTTTTACATTAATGAAACCACTTCTGATATTTGAGTAAGAAAATTATCGGCCTGTATTCTGCCTTCGGGGTGTCCTTGAAGTCGACGCGGATGGAAGCAGATATGAAACTTTTTCCTGATCAAGATTGTGAAGTTAAGATGTTATTACACTGAGTGGCCAACATGGCTGCCTGCCGATGGGACTGCCTCTGAGCGGGGGTGGGAACGCATCAGGTGCCAGCTTCAATGAGAACCTGGGCGGGGAGGTGTTAAAAGCTGAGGAGGCAGCCGATTTAATCAATTGCCAACTGCACAAATTTAATCTCTGTTGTTCTTGCAGTGCCAATTATAGAGGTATGAGATTTGAAATGACCATGAAGCTTTCAGAGAGATAAGGGGAGAATTTTCTCATCCTTCCTGCCACAGGAATCATAGATAGGGCGTTGGCAGACCAATGCAAAGGTCAGTTGACCTTGTGTGGGACCTCCCGGTTTTGGGATGAGCCCAGCCGGAAAAACCCACCCAAAGTCAAAGTTCTGTCAGTCAAAGTTGGTAAACTTCATCAACCATAAACACTGTCCCTTTAAGAACCTTGTGCCATGGACAATCAAATAAGCTCCCACACTCTGCCAAATGTTGAACAGGTTGGGCCTATACCCAATGGAGTTTAGACAAAGGAGAGGTGATCTTATTGAACTATGTAAGATCCTGAGGGGGTTTGACAGGCTGGAGGCTGAGTGGATGTTTCCCCCTCATGGGGGAATCTTGAATGAGGGCGCACAATTTCAAAATAAGAGATCTCCATTTAAGAAGTTCTCAGAGATGGTGTTCGGAATTCTCTTCACAGAGAGTAGCGGAGGCTGAGTTGGACAGATTTCTCATTAACAAGGGAGTCATGGTGGGACAGGCAGGAAAGTAGAGTTTAGGCCACAATTCAGATCAGCCATGTTCTTATTTGTAATGACTTCAATGAGGCCCATGATGTTGGTCTCTTGGAGAATGAGCTCCCTGATTGAGGTCTTCCATCTCCAGGTCCAGGCAGCGGACGATCGATGAGGGTCATCCAACCTGACTGTCTAGCCCTCTACCGTGGCTACATTTGCGGCTGAGTGTCCCTGTAAATCGAGCATGCGGTGTCCAAGGGCACAGTTAATGCCTTCCATGCCCGCTGGGCACCGCAGGGACTGGGGTGCATTATCATTTTAATTTGATGTTTTAAGTTTCCTTTTGGCTTTATCTTTTGTTTCGGGGGGTTCCCCTCCTTTTAGGGAGCTGCCCCTTTTGAGTTGTCCCTAAGTTAAGTTGATTTCATTTATTTGGTTGGACGCAAAAAGATGGCCCTGATTAAGGCTCTCCCTAAGTTAATTTGATTTTGTTTATTTGGTTGAACAACAAAAGATGTCCCTGATTGAAGTCCCAATCAGGGAGCCTCGCCTGTATATAAAAATGGGAGTGTCAGGGCCACTAGAACTCCGAATTCTGACTGTGTACCTGAAGCAGTCTAGAAGTGAGATAGAGTTTGTAAATAAAGGGAACCTGGTGAAAGGACACCAGCCTCTGAGGAGTTATATCATTATTGAATGGTGGAGCAGGCTCAAGGGGCCAAATGGCCTACTCCTGCTCCTATTTCTTATGTTATTTGTCCTCATATCTTGGTTTGATCCTTTTTCCATGCCCTCACTCTTTCCACTACACAAAGTAGCATTAAGATAAATGATAAAAGAAAGGGTAATGAAGGGTATGCTGTGAATAAAGAGCTCCAACTATTATCAGATCGGACACAGGTTTGGTGAGAGTGACTGGATTTAATTCAAAGAACAAGGGGAGTCACACAGACCGTTACACCACATTTCTCAATGACTACACAACTTACAAACAAGAGCGTGTGAAAGTCATGCAGAATCTGGCGGGGGAGGGCGGGGAGGCAGGGGTGGGGGGGGCGGGGGTGGGGGGGGTGGGGGGGGCGGGGGAGGACGGGGGGGGTGGTGTGTGGGGGGGGGTGGGGAGGGGGGGCTACGAGACCCGATATCTTTCTGTTTTGGAACATAACTCAAAATTGCACAAAAGGTGGATATTATCAAGTCATTCCTATCTCTAAATGTAGCCTCGGTATTGATTGGTGCAAGGTTAGAATACTTCATTTTGACTTAAAATGCATGCCAAACCTTGTTGATAACAGCGTCTCATTGATTGCGTACTTTCAGAAAGTTATTGCTAAATCCTGTTCTTTAAAATCTTTGGGAAGGAAATTAACCCTTGCCCACCCATCCTAGACTATTTACAGATACAATTGAATTTTAACTTTTTGCTGAAAGTAGGAGTTGGGTTAAGCCAGCTTTATATTAGAATCTTAATTGTGCATTTTGTCCATTTTATATTTTGCAATTCGCGGTCCCTGTATATAGTTTTCCCGTGGTAAAACCCACCTACCATTTCTTACTCCAGCCGTTCAATAGCTCCAGGTCCCTCTGGACATTATCAAGCCCAAAGTGCAGAGGTGGTGTGTTACAGTTCACCCAGGGAGTCAGGGTTGCTGGGGCACCATGTGTTTTTTACACGCATGTTGTAGTCTAGAGCTATGAATAGTCGAAGGCCCAACTTCCTTTCCATCAAGTGCATTGACCAGTAAATCTCTCCCGCTCCGATTGCCTGACATTGGTGTGAGTTTGAAGGATTTGCAGGTTGGCGCTCAGCCTGTTTGGCTACATTATACACGCACCTTCCTTGGCCATCAAGTCCTGGGGTGGGACTCAAACTCATTTTATGTCTCGGCTCAGAGGCAGGGATGCTAACCCTCTGCACCAAGACCTCCACCCAAAGTGCACAATGAGTTGAACCCATTGTTTGCCCAGATTCACATTATTATCGTGGCATCAAAGGAGTCCCAACGTGGGTCCATCCCACAGACGGGAAATTATGTCCAGAATCTTGCCCTTGTTGTGGTAACTCAAGCCATTCACCAGCTCGAAGAAGTCAGTGATGGCTGCTACCTGCAGCATCCTGTGCTGCTGTCCAGAAGGCTTTCCAAGCTAAATGCTCTCTTGGAAACCCTGCAAAAGGGTTGATACGCTCAGCTAAGTTAAGTTTATTCATTAGTGTCACAAGTAGGCTTACATTCACACTGCAATGAAAGTCCCCTAGTCCCCACACTCCAGCGCCTGTTCGGGTACACCGAGGGAGAATTTAGCATGGCCAATGCACCTAACCACCTTTCCGTCTATGGGAGGAAACCGGAGAACCCAGAAGAAACGCACGCAGACACGCGGAGAAAGTGCAGACTCCGCACAGACAAGCCGGGGTTGACTCAATGGGCCAAAGGACCTCCTTTTGTACTGTAGGGATTCTATGAAAAGGCAGAATGAACCTTCTGGTGCAAACACCAAAGTGCCCCAGATCCACGGAGATTTTTTAAAATTCTTCAATGGGATGTCACTGGCAAGGCCATGTTGCCCATCCCTAATTGCCCCTGAACTGAATGTCTTGCCAGACTATTTCAAAGTCAAGCACATTGCAGTAGATAAGTTTAAGTTTTAGGTTTATTTATTAGTGTCACAAGTAGGCTTACATTAACACTGCAAATGAAGTTATTATGAAAACCAAGGAGTCACATGTAGGCCAGACCAGGTGAGAACAGCAGATTTCCTTCCCTAAAGGACATTAGTGAACCAGATGGGTTTTTATAACAATTGGTGATGGCTGTCAAGGTCTTTATTACTGAGACTGCTTTTATATTCCAGATTTATTAACTGAAATCAAATTTCACCAGCTGCGAGGGTGGGATTTGAACTCCTATCCCCAGAATATGAGCCTGGGTCACTGGATTATCAGTGCTGTGACGTTAGCACTACACCACAATCTCACAGTCTGTTTCAAGCTGGGCTGGGCGCGGGGTCTTCCAGACGATACTCTAAAGGGAGGCCAGCTTGGACATTGTGGATAAAAGTATCCAGGAGGCTCGGGAACACTGTCTCTGAACTCATCATTCTGCCCACTCTCCCGTCTGGGCGTTGTTGCTCACCCCAACTTCGGTGAGGGAGAATAACAAAAATTCCAGACCAATGTGAAGGTGGAAGAGATGATGCAGGATTGGACAGAGGGCAACGAACCCCATGGTGCCCATTTTCTGGACATGAAACAGGAGCGGGGACAAGGAACTAATCTGGTGACACAATTACTTGCACCCAATTTGCTCTTGTTTTCTCCCAAAACTTGGTTGGAACCAGCGTGACAAGTCCCACACATACTTTGACCAACCTTTCCAATCCTACAGCCATCTAACCACCGCTTGACCCAGCTGGAGAACAGGTAGGTCAGCATTTTGTTTAGCTTCCTCCTGAGTTGCTAGCAAGGGCACAGATTGACTTTCTCTTTTTGGCACCAGAGAATGTAGCTCTTAGACACAGGAAAGAATAAAATCTTTGCCAATATCACAAAATCTCTGCCGATATCACAAAATCTCCACTGATATCACAAAATCTTCACCAATATCACAAAATCACCTCCAATATCACAAATTCTTCACCGATATCACAAAATCTCCTATATCACAAAATCTCCACCAATATCACAACATCTCTGCCAAAATCACAAAATCTTTGCCGATTTCACAAAGTCTTCACCAATATCACAAAATCTTCGCCAATATCACAAAATCTTCACCGATATCACAAAATCTCCTCCAATAGACTTTGTGTCTTGACAAATACATGAATAGGATGGGAATAGAGGAAAATGGTCCCCAGAAGGGTAAGGGGTTTTAGTTCAGACGGGCAGCATGGTCAGTGCAGGCTTGGAGGGCCGAAGGGCCTGTTCCTGTGCTGTAATTGTCCTTATTCTTTTTTCTCTAATATCACAAAATCTCCGCCGATATCATTTCCAAACCGTGTGGACAGCAGGAGTACATTCTTGTCGAGCACTAGTTTCATTCACTTTTCTCCCCCCTGAAACCTCCTTTTCCTTCTTGGTACATATTAAATTTTCCTACAAATATGAAACAGTGTGCAAGACTGCGCCCTCGGATGCACAGCTGGGTCTTGCAATCCGCACCCTCGGCTATTCTGTCTTAGCCTCTGTGCTGGACTGCGACTAACAGTTTACACACATTGGAAGGACAGATGTTCACAAACTCCAGTGGGAATTAGCGTCTTGGCCCAGCAGTGCTTTCTGTCAATACACCTCACGTACTCTACAGCCTGCTCCAGAATTAAAAGCAAATGAGATTTTAGCAACAATTTGACAGTAGGAGGTTTTCTATAATTTGCAACAACCCAATCAACATTATGTGTAAAGCAGCTTAAAAGTCCTCATTGCGCTGAGATTGTGAACTGATTAAGGAAGCTGAACAGATGTGCTATTGCTTTAAGTTGATTACAATCAGATGGTGACAGAACAGTGGACAAGTCCACTTCCTTTTAAACCATCGGCAGTTACATAAAAATAAGGCATGTAAGAAATATGTAGGCGCCAAATCAATTTTAGTAAAAAGACGGGCATAGTTTTAACATTTCGGGCTCAATTATCCCTTACTGCCCCAAGATGTGTAGGTTAGGTGGATTGGCCATGATAAATGTGTGGGTTATAGGGATAGGGCGGGGGAGAGGGCCTGGATAAGATACACCATCAGAGAGTCAACGGAGACTTGATGGGCTGAATGGCCTCCTTCTGCACCATAGGGATTCTATTTTATATCCTGTTATTATTACTTCCTTAAAGTGGTTCACAGGGTTCAGTTTCACTCCAAAGAAACATCAGAAATAGGAAGTCCGATGGGCTCCCCATTCAACATTGTCACAGTTCATCTCAATTCCACCTTCCCACTCAGCATCCAGTTAAGTTAGCAGGCGGGTATCGCTGGCTTCGCCAGAGGACCAGCAGCTCAGGTGGGCACTGCTGAGGCAGACTGACGACCAAGAGGTCAGACAGCAAGTTATAATCTCAAATTCTGATTGGCCAGGAAGGCAGGCTCTTCTGGGTGGCCCATTTGGGACGCTAGGGCTTGCCTGCCCGCAGCCCCCACTTTAGACTGTGGAGCCTGGAGCTCCAAAAGACACCCACCCCACGCAGTTACAAGGAGGCCATTAGCTTGGAGGCAATTACCTCCCAACACAGCTCAGCTCAAAATGCTGGAGGGCATGAGGGATCATCCTAGATTGGCTCAATAATTATCTGAATTTCTTTTTTATTCATTCGTGGGACATGGGTGTCATTGGATGGACAGCATTTATTGCCCATCCCTAGTTGTCTGAGGGCAGTTGAGAGTCAACTGGCTCTGGAGTCACATGTAGGCCAGACCAGGTAAGGATGGCAGATATCCTTCCTGAAAGGACATCAGTGAACCAGATGGGTTTTTCCAACAATCGACAATGGTTTCATGGTCATCAGTAGATTCCCCCATCCCGCGCACCACCCAACCTTCCAGCCCAGAGCTGGGAGAATCCTGCCCTGAAGCTGTACTGCCTACTGACTTTCTCTACTTATATGTTTGCGCCCCCTCCCCATCCTCCCCCCCACCCCAATTCACCGCATCTGTACTTAAGCTATTTTGGGAATAAGTGAGACTGCATCTCGAATACTATGAGCAGTCTTGGTCTCTGTGTTTAAGGAAGGATGGAAAGGGTTGGATGTGGTATAGAAGAGGTTTACTAGATTGATACCCGGAATGAGTGGGTTACCTTTTGAGGGAAGGTTAGACAGACAGGGCAGGGGGTCCACGATACATCACTGGCGAGTGAATCATAGAATCCCAACAGTGCAGAGGTAGGTACCAATTGACCCATCGAATCTGCACCGACTCTCCGACAGAGCATTTTACCCAGGTCCGCCCCCCCCACCCTATTCCTATTACTCCACGCATTTACCCCACTAATCCCCCCTAATCTACACACCTTTGAACACTAAGGGTCAATTTAGCATGGCCAATCAACCTAACCAGCACATCTTTGGACTGTGGGAGGAAACCGGAGCACCCGGAGCAAACCCACACAGACACGGGGAGAATGTGCAGACTTCATACGGACAGTGACCCAAGGCTGGAATGGAACCCGGGTCCCTGCCACTGTGAGTAAGCAGTGTTAAACGCCTCTGATTTACCCGGCCCATCATCACCTTGATGGTCCAGCACCCGTGCAGAACAAGCACACCAGGAAACATTCTTCATCTGGGTGCCCCCTTGGCACACTCCCAGAACCGCCCTGCCACCATCCTGGGACAACTCTTTCCAGACTGAGTGCTGGACTCACCTCTCCGAGCATTCCTCGGAGTACTGCTTGCCTGGTGCACGCCTTCCGAGATCAGTCGTGCATCGCATCATTCTGAGGTGAGAGGAGGATTCCGGAGTATGGGCCAGTTTGCTGATGACACCACTGTACTGGGTCGGATCTCAAACAATGACGAGATGGAGTGCAGGAATGAGATAGAGAATCTGGTGAACTGGTGCGATGACAATAATTTCTCCCCCAAGGTTTATCAAAACGAAGGAGATAGTCATCGACTTCAGGAAGCGTAATGGAGCACATGCCCCTGTCTACATCAATGGGACAAAGTAGAAATGGTCGAGAGCTACAAGTTTCTAGGTGTCCAGATCACCAATAACCTGTACTGGTCCCACCACACTGACGCTATAGTTAAGAAAGCCCATCAATGCCTCTACTTTCTCAGAAGACTACGGAAATTTGGATGTTACGACTGTCATCAACTTTTACAGATGCACCATAGAAAGCATTCTTTCTGGTTGTATCACAGCTTGGTATGGTTCCTGCTCTGTCCAAGACTGCAAGAAACTACAAAAGGTCGTGAATGGAGCCCAGTCCATCACGCAAACCAGCCTCCCATCCATTGACACTGTCTACATTTCCCACTGCCTTGAAAAAGCAACCAGCATAATCAAGGACCCCACGCACCCCAGACATTCTCTCTTCCACCTTCTTCAATCAGGAAAAACATACAGAAGCCTGAGGACACATACCAACCGACTGCATTAGATTTCTGAATGGATCTACCTTGCATTAAGTTGATCTTTCTCAACACCCTAGCTATGACTGTAACACTACGTTCGGCACTCTCTCGTTTCCTTCTCTATGAACAGTAGGCTTTGTATAAGCGTGCAAGAAACATTACTTTTCACTGTATACTAACACACATGACAATAATAAATCAAATCAAATCAAGTCAAATCAGATAAATATATGCAAATATATTCCAATTAAGTTCTTGATGTTGAATGGTGAGAAATGCCATTCAACATCAATAACTTAATTGGGATATATTTGCATATAATTATTAATAATAATTGCATCACTAACAGGCGAGGGGGCAACTACTTCCTGCTTTTACGTCAACGTGAACTTTGACCTGCTCACGATAATTTCCACTCTTGTCGCCCAATCCCCCTCCCCGCCGCCTCACCGGGACGAACAGGAACAGAAGGTTCCGGCCTCTGTTTCTCTCTCCGCAGCTCCTGTCTGACCTGCTGAGTATTTCCAACATTTTCCAATTTTATCTCAGAATGCCAACATCCAGAGTATTTTGCTTTTGTAGAATAAAGTCTACAAATCTATTATAATTTGAAATTACAGCTGTGTTTTAGAAATGGAACAGGCTTTACAGATTCATTGCCAAGACGCTCAGAGCAAATTAATGTTATACCGTTGCTTTCTATAATCCACCTAATTTAGGTTGGATAAAAATGCTTTATTTCTGAAACCTAATCACATTTGAAGTGTTCTGATATTTTATGCCAGGTTCCCTGCTCATTTCCAATCAGTGTTGGCAACTAGCTAAACCTGTAATCCCAAAAAAATATTCAGTACTCAAACTGCCTCCTTTCATTTCATTAACACGTGAGCTCCAGTTTTCAACATAGCAGATTTGAGTTGGAGAATAGTTTTGGGGTTCAGCGCATATGTACCTCAATTCTGTCAGGACAATTTGCCATGTCATCATGCCAATGGAGCCCAGCAAGGTCTCAGTCACATAAGAACATAAGAAATAGGAGCAGGAGTAGGCCATCTAGCTCCTCGAGCCTGCCCCGCCATTCAATAAGATCATGGCTGATCTGAAGTGGATCAGTTCCACTTACCCGCCTGATCCCTATAACCCCTAATTCCCTTACCAATCAGGAATCCATCTATCCGTGATTTAAACACATTCAACGAGGTAGCCTCCACCACTTCAGTGGGCAGAGAATTCCAGAGATTCACCACCCTCTGAGAGAAGAAGTTCCTCCTCAACTCTGTCCTAAACTGACCCCCCTTTATTTTGAGGCTGTGCCCTCTAGTTCTAGCTTCCTTTCTAAGTGGAAAGAATCTCTCCATCTCTACCCTATCCAGCCCCTTCATTATCTTATAGGTCTCTATAAGATCCCCCCTCAGCCTTCTAAATTCCAACGAACACAAACTCAATCTGCTCAGTCTCTCTTCATAATCAACACCCCTCATCTCTGGTATCAACCTGGTGAACCTTCTCTGCACTCCCTCCAAGGCCGATATATCCTTCCGCAAATAAGGGGACCAATACTGCACACTGTATTCCAGCTGCGGCCTCACCAATGCCCCGTACAAATGCAGCAAGACATCTCTGCTTTTATATTCTATCCCCCTTGCGATATAGGCCAACATCCCATTTGCCTTCTTGATCACCTGTTGCACCTGCAGACTGGGTTTTTGCTTCTCATGCACAAGGACCCCCAGGTCCCTTTGCACAGTAGCATGTTGTAATTTTTTTCCATTTAGATAATAATCCAGTTAATAATCAAGTTACTGTGTCATGTTCAGAATTGATGGAGTTACTTTTTGTCCTGTATCTCTTGACAAGATCTCCTTCTTAGGCAATCCCTCAGAGTCGAGGGTGACTTGTCTCCACACAAATAAGATGAGTTCTTAGGTGACTGAGGGGTCCAGTGTGCGACCTACAGTCTGTGTCACAGGTGAGCCAGGCGGGGCTGGCTGGGTGAGTGGCTGGGTGGGAGGAGTGAGTGAGTGAGTGTATAGATGGGTGGGTCGATGGGGTGCCTGGGTCGCCCGCACTCCTTTCACTGTCCACCCTTGGCCTTCAGTTTGCTTCTGGCAGTGAAACCCAGTGTTCAGCTTCTTCCTGGATGCTTTTCCTCCACTTGGGGCAGTCTTGGGGGCAGAGAATCCCAGGTGTCAGTGGGAATGTTGCCCTTTTCCAAGGAGACTTTGAGGGTGTTCTTGGCGCATTTCCTCTGTTGGCCTGGGGCTCATTTGACGTGTCGAAGCTCCGAGTACAGTGCTTGTTTCGGGAGTCTCGTGTCAGGCATGTGGGTGATGTGGCCCCACCAGTGGGGCTGATCGAGTGCGGTCAATGCTTCGATGCTGGGGGGTGCTGGCCTGAGCGAGAACACTGACATTGGTGCACCTATCCCACCAATGGATTTGCAGGGTCTTGTGAAGGCAGTGCTGATGGTACTTCCTCAGGGTTTTGAGGTGCCTGCGTACACAACTCTGAGCTATTTGCGAAGGCGGGTAGCACGACTGTTCTGTAGACCATGAGCTTGATGCCGGGTCTGTGGTTCTGGTTTTCAAACACTCTCTTCCTCAGGTAACTGAAGACTGCTCTGGCACACTGAAGGTGGTGTTGAACCTCATCGTCAATGTTGACAGTGGAATGGAAAGTGGTTCACGTCGTCCAAGGCCTTGTTGTGGATTTTGATAACCGGGAGGCAGTGCTGTGTGGTAAAGTGGGTCACCGCAGAAGAAAGTGCTGCCAGGGATACTGGGCATTGGTTTGCAGGATTCTCTGCCTTTGATCAAATACCAGCTGGACGTGAGGAATGCCTTTCAGTTGTGGTATATTTCAGAGTTGGGGTATGGGGAGGCTTCGAAGCAGAATGTGAACAGTCACTGGTAACTCGCAGTGTGGAGAGAAAATGGTCACGAGTGGGCTTACATTAACACTCCAATGAAGTTACTGTGAAAATCCCTCCAGTCACCACACTCCGGCGCCTGTTCAGGTACACTGAGGGAGAATTTAGCATGGCCAATGCACCTAACCAGCACGTCTTTCGGACTGTGGGAGGAAACCGGAGCACCCGGAGGAAACCCACGCAGACACGGGGAGAACATGCAAACTCCACACAGACAGTGACTCAAGTCGGGAATCGAACCCAGGTCCCTGGCGCCGTGAGGCAGCACTGCTAACCACTGTGCTGCCTGGCAATAGAGTAGCGACTGCTTATTGACGCTCCCTTACACAACAGTAGAGAGCAAACGGCGTGATGTTGAAAATATCTCCAGCCCCAGTGTGAAGGGAACCCGACAGGTGGATGGATGTTCAGGTCACAACCACTGGCAATGTGCTCCTAGTCGGGCTCTGAGCTTGTAGTTGTGGCTGCAGCATGGGGGCAATTTCAGTGACACATTACAGCGTGGTTGAAGGATCATAAAATGCACCATCTGGCCTGCCCTCTCTCTCCCAGCATCCCAAACCATCTCCCATTCTATGGGAGTAACTGGTGGCACTATGCAGCCTGCTCGGCCTTAGGTCAATAATTAGGCCCGTCGGTTATTGGTTATTATTCTTTCACTGGCCAACAGTCCAATTATTAACCATCCTTAATTACCTTTGGGAATGAGGCACCTCCCCGAATGCTGCAGCCAATGTGATGCAGGTACACCCACAGTGCAGGTACACCCACAGTGCAGGTACACCCACAGTGCAGGTACTCCCACAGTGCAGGTACTCCCACAGTGCAGGTACACCCACAGTGCAGATACACCCACAGTGCAGGTACTCCCACAGTGCAGGTACTCCCACAGTGCAGGTACACCCACAGTGCAGATACACCCACAGTGCAGGTACACCCACAGTGCAGATACACCCACAGTGCAGATACACCCACAGTGCAGGTACTCCCACAGTGCAGGTACACCCACAGTGCAGGTACTCCCACAGTGCAGATACACCCACAGTGCAGATACACCCACAGTGCAGGTACTCCCACAGTGCAGGTACTCCCACAGTGCAGGTACACCCACAGTGCAGATACACCCACAGTGCAGGTATACCCACAGTGCAGATACACCCACAGTGCAGATACACCCACAGTGCAGATACACTCACAGTGCAGATACACCCACAGTGCAGATACACCCACAGTGCAGGTACACCCACAGTGCAGATACACCCACAGTGCAGGTACTCCCACAGTGCAGGTACTCCCACAGTGCAGATACACCCACAGTGCAGGTACTCCCACAGTGCAGGTACTCCCACAGTGCAGGTACACCCACAGTGCAGATACACCCACAGTGCAGGTATACCCACAGTGCAGATACACCCACAGTGCAGATACACCCACAGTGCAGATACACTCACAGTGCAGATACACCCACAGTGCAGATACACCCACAGTGCAGGTACACCCACAGTGCAGATACACCCACAGTGCAGGTACACCCACAGTGCAGGTACACTCACAGTGTAGGTACACCACAGTGCAGGTACACCACAGTGTAGGTACACCACAGTGTAGACACACCACAGAGCAGGTACACCCACAGTGTAGGTACACACATAGTGTAGATACACCACAGTGTAGGTACAGGCACAGTGTAGGTACACACACAGTGCAGGTACAAACACAGTGTAGGCACACAAACAGCGTAGGTACACTCACAGTGTAGATACACAACAGTGTTACTACACCCACAGTGTAGGTACACACACAGTGCAGGTACACCCATAGTGTAGGTAAATGACAGCAGGTACAACCGCAGTGCTGGTACATCCATAATGCAGGTACACTCACAGTGTAGGTACACCCACAATGCAGGTACACCACAGTGTAGGTATACCACAGTGCAGGTACAACCACAGTGCATGTACACACACAGTGTAGGTACACACACAGTGTGAGTACACACATAGTGTAGGTAGACACACAGTGTAGGTACACCACAGTGTAGGTACACCACAGTGTAGGTACACCACAGGGCGGCACGGTAGCACAGTGGTTAGCACTGCTGCTTCACAGCTCCAGAGACCTGGGTCACTGTCTGTGTGGAGTTTGCACATTCTCCTCGTATCTGCGTGGGTTTCCTCCGGGTGCTCCGGTTTCCTCCCACAGTCCAAAGATGTGCGGGTTAGGTTGATTGGCCATGCTAAAATTGCCCTTAGTGTCCTGGGATGTGTAGATTGGAGGGATTAGCGGGTAAAATATGTAGGAATATGGGGGTAGGGCCTGGGTGGGATTGTGGTCGGTGCAGACTCGATGGGCCGAATGGCCTCTTTCTGTACTGTAGGGTTTCTATGATTTCTATGACCACAGTGTAGGTACATACACAGTATAGGTACACCACAGCGTAGACTTTTAAATACCACTAACCCCATTATTATTTTTCCTATTTGATGGGGAAGGGGCCCAGAAAGCGGGTAGCCAGTAAGCTTTACAAGGCAAATTGAGCAAAAAAGGAGTAAAATCCTTTCAGGGGCCTTTGTGCCCATTGGCATCATCCCCTCCTCAAGGTCATACCTACACTGTGAGTGTACCTGCACTGTGGGTGTACCTGCCCTGTGGGTGTACCTGCCCTGTACCCTCTTTAACCCAACGTCACCCACAGCATTTCAAACCCATACCCTCTCCTCCCTCGCCACCTCACTGGGACCTGCCAGCCAGAAGCCACTGATACACTTACCTTTAGTCTGACTTCCATAATGTCTTCATCTTCAGATTCTGGCTACAGTCCCAGCGGCGGCCATTGCTCGAACCTGCAGCTGCTGTGACTGAGGAACTGCAATTGGATTGGCCAGCAGCTCTCCCAGTCAATGCCCTGTCGAGGGTGATATGGCTACGCTGTACTCGGCATTCTCATGAGTGTACCCCCCGCACCGCCACAACTTGTCAGGGGGAGAGGGGTGCAGGGGTCACAGTTCATGGAGGAAAATTGCCCCTCAGCACCCCAGGTGTGTATGGCCTCCTGCTGAGAACTCCTCTCCCTCTCCTTTTCCCCTGTCTTCCAGCAATGTGCGAAACCTTGAAGTCAGGAAAAGATCCTTCAGCTCCTGGCACCATTCCCTATCGATTGACATAGCTTCGAAGAACCAAGAAAAAGACGCTCACACAATCTTGGAAAAACTTAGTCGCTGATCCCTTTAAATAGCGGGGATGGCTAAGGGGGAGGGTCTTTCTTGCTGCTCAACATGTCACTCACTAATGCTTGATTAAGACAGCCAGAGGGTGATGCTTCAAAATGGCAGCCATGTTGTCAAATCTACATGATGCAGTGACCCTCCTACTCTGCGCACCTCCACAGAGGTGCTAATCATAAATAGAATCCCTGCAGTGCAGAAGGAGGCCATTCAGGCCATCGAGCCTGCACCCAACAACCACCCAGGCTCCATCACCGTAACCCCACATATTTACCCTGCTAACCCTCCTGACGCTAAGGGGCAATTTAGCATGGCCAATCCACCTAACCCGTACATCTTTGGACTGTGTATCTGTGGCTTCTGGCTGGCAGGCCCCAGTGAGGTGGCGAGGGAGGAGAGGGTATGGGTTTGAAATGCTGTGGGTGGGGTTGGGTTAAAGAGGGTACAGGGCATGACCTTGAGGAGGGAATGACGCCAATGGGCACAAAGACCCCTGGAAGGATTCCACCCCTTACTTGCCCAACTTGTCTCGTGAAACTTACTGGCCGCCCACTTTTCTGGGCCCCTTCCCCATCAAATGGGTAAAATAATGAGGGGTTAGTGGTACTTAGACGTGTACGATGTGGTGTACCTTACCCAGGCCCTCTCCCTAGCCCAGTAGCCCCACATATTTGCCATGGTCAATCCACCTAACCTGCGCATCTTTGGACACCAACGAGCAATTTTTAGCAAGGCCAATCGGCCTAACCTGCACATCTTTGGACTGTGGGAGGAAACCGGAGGAAACACACGCAGACATGGGGAGAACGTGCAAACTCCACACAGACAGTGTCCCAAGGCCAGAATTGAATCTGAGTCTCTAGCGCCACCGTGCCGCTTCACCATTATGGCATCCGGCAGCACTCACACCAGAACTGCACGCACGTCATGGGCATTACTTTGGATCTCGAAGGCCGTGAGTATATTGGGTGCTGTGCATACAAACTCTGCGGCACTAGGCAGTGGCAATCAATGTAAATATAAAGCACTCCAGAGAACAAAACATTACTCTATAGAAGTTAGCAATCCGAAAATGTGACAAGCGTGATTTATGTATGGTTGGAACTTCGAATTGATGAGGGATTTAGTGAGGAATTTCCAGAGGGTTTAAAAGAGAATAGATGGGAGCGTAGAGGGCTAACTAATTAATTTAGCAATGAGATAGATTACTAGCGTGTGTATTGGCACTGAGCACAGGGGCACCTGTGACTCTCTGGAATAAGCAGTACTCACAGTCAGACCATTTAAAAGGCTGAAATTTCTACTGCAACCAATTACAGAGGGATTGATTTGCAGTGGAGAAACAGGTCTATCTGGAAACAGGCCCAACTCCAGTGCTTAGCATTTGTTTTCCATGCACAAATGGTATTTTAATTGGAGTGTAAGGTACATCAGTAAACCTGGATCAAAACTGCCACATGTTTGAAAACCCGCAATAAAAGCCTAACCATTTCATGCAAGTAGGAAGCACGGGTGTAAAAAAAATAGATTAAGCATAAAGATAAGGAGCGAGATTCTCTGGCCTTCCGGCTGCCTGTTTCCCGCCAGCGGGAGGTGGCGCATTGTTTGCTAGTGGCGGGATTCTCCGTTCCCGCCGCTGTCAATGGGAATTTCCATTGATGTCACCCACAGGCGGGGATACGCTGCCGGCGGAACTGGAGAATCCCGCCGGTATGAATGGCCGGAGAATTCTGGCCAAAATAATTCTTATTCAGACTCAGGGAAATGACCGTTATTGCAAGAAGCTGCTTTGCTGGTCTCAGGAAGCCCAAGTGTTATTTTTGTCTTTTTCAGTTGAATCTATTCACCTTTCCGAGAGTAAAACAGCTTCACACGGTGGCACAGTGGTTAGCACTGATGCCTCACAGCGCCAGGGACCCAGGTTCGATTCCCGGCTTGGGTCACTGTCTGAGCGAAGTCTGCACGTTCTCCCCGTATCTGCGTGGGTTTCCTCCGGGTGCTCCAGCTTCCTCCCACAGTCTGAAAGATGTGCTGGTTAGGTGCATTGGCCATGCCCCTTTGATTTGATTTATTATTGTCACATGTATTAGTATACAGTGCAAAGTATTATTTCTTGCGCGCTATACAGTCAAAGCATACCATTCATAGAGAAGGAAAGGAGAGGGTGCAGAATATATTGCTACAGTCATAGCTAGGGTGTAGAGAAAGATCAGCTTAATATACGGTAGGTTCCTTCCAAAATCTGACAGCAGCAGGGAAGAAGCTGTTCTTGAGACGGTTGGTACGTGGCCTCAGACTTTCGTATCTTTTTCCTGACAGAAGAAGGTAGACGAGAGAATGTCCGGGGTGCGTGGGGTCCTTGATTATGCTGGCTGCTTTGCCGAGGCAGCGGGAAGTGGAGACAGAGTCAATGCATGGGAGGCTGGTTTGTGTGATGGACTGAGCTTCAACTTTAGTGTTCAAAGATGTGTAGATTAAGGGGGATTATCGGAATATAATGTGGGGTTACTGGGATAGGGCCTGGGTTGGATGCTCTGTCAGAGAATCGATACAGATTCGAGAGGGCAGATGCCCTCCTTCTGCACTGTAGGGGCTCTGTGACTCTATGATTCTACAGAATGGTTACAGCACCAAAGGAGGCTATTTGGCCCATCAAATCCATGATGGCCCTCTGCAAAAGCCATTTAGCTAGTCCTACTTCTTTCCAGTAGCCTCGCCAATCAGTTTCCCTTCAGACTCAATTCCTTTTTGAAAGCTAGGATTGAATCTACCCCTGCCCCGTTTACAGACAGCTCACTCCACTCCCCTAACCACTCAGATATTCCTCCTGTTGACTTTGGTTCTTTCACAAATCGCTTTAAATCTATTCTTGGCCCTTCCACCAATGGGAACAACCCTCCTCAATCTACTTCAATGGAATGAAATGAAAATTTTCATGAGGGAAATGTTTGCTTTTCCTCTTCACTGAGTTAAACTGTGTTTTGATTTTCATATCAACAGAAAGTCTTGCATTTACATAGCGCCTTTCAGGATCTGCTTTACAGTCAGTGAAGCACTTCTGAGGTGTATCTTAAAATCCTGCCAGTGTAGAAGATGCCATTCGGCCCATCAGGTCTGCACCAACTCTCTGACAGTATACCTTACCCAGGCCCTCTTCCCTCCCCTATCCTTGTAATCCCGTACAGTTTCCATGGCTAATCCATCTAACCTACACATCTTGGGACACTAAGGGGCAATTTAGCATGGCCAATGCACATCTTTGGGCTGTGGGAGAAAACCGGAGCACCCAATGGAAACCCACGCAGAGATGGGGAGAATGTGTAAACTCCACACAGACAGTGACCTGAGGCTGGAATTGAACGCAGGTCTCTGGAGCTGTGAGGCAGCAATGCTAAGCACTGTGCCACCATGCTGCCCTAGTCACTGTGGTTTAATTTCTTGATTCAACTGTAAGCATATTGAATGTTTGATGTGTCAGCAATTTTGTAGCAGCGAAAGAATAATGAGAATTTGCGGATAAGAATCATGGTAGCCCAGTGCAGTGAAGTTCCAATATGATTAGTTTCTGCGAATGGTATAAAAAAGGTTACATGTGATCAGCTGCTTGTTTCTCTCTCTCTTTCTGTCTCTCCGCCAAGCTTCTTTTCCATTGAAGTCAATCCCTGTATTTCCCTCTTCTTTGTCCACCCATCATCCCTCCCCCAAATTTGGACAACAACACATGACACAGGTGGAGATCGTGTGGCGCAGTGGGTTAGTGTCGCTGCCTCTGAGCTAGAAGCTCCCGGTTCGAGTCCCACTCCAGGACTTGATGGTCAGGGAAGGTGCGTTCATAACGTGGTCAAACAGGTTGAATGTCAATCTGCTAAATCCTTCCAAACCCGCCAATGGCAGGTGGTAAGAGCAGGAGAGACTCCTGGGGCAGGATGTTCCGGCCTTGGGGCCAGCGTTCGACATTTGCATGGTCCGTATCCCGCCCGCTACGATTCCCGTGATGGGTGGGACAGGAAATACCCCCCACCCCTCCCCGGTCAGCCACGCTTGATGTGAAGTGACGCCCCTCAAGCTATAAATCCCTGGTGACAGACTAGTAACTTGTTCCAGGAATCACTATTAATGGAAACAGGTGAAAGTCTGCCTTAGTGCGCCACTAGGTTTGGGAAGGGATTTGGAATGGAACATGACACAAATGCACAGCTACGTAGCATCATACCAATGTGAGGAGAGTAAGTCATTATTGGTATCACCAGGCTCTATGCCACACTGAAATTGGACTCAAAAGTACAACAGCTAATGCTGGAAATTTGAAAGCAAAGCAGAAGATTTGAGCGACGTCTCATTTTAAATTCTCATCCTTGCTTTCCAATCCCTCCCTTTCATCACCCCTCCCTCTCTCTCTGTAACTGCCTCCAGCTCCACAATCCTGCGAGTTAGCAGCACGCCTCGAATTCCACCCTCGGGACCATCCCTGTTTTAATCACTCCATCACTGGGACCTTTATTTCCAATCAAAAATCCAATTTGGCCCAAACAGAGTCCCTACATGAGAGACATTACAGATCCGAGCTGACAAGACAGTCCATACTCCTATCTTGGGCTCGATCAAACCAGATCCAAGCTGACAGGATGAGGCATTGCACTCCCTCCCACGCTTGATCTGAGCTCCATCTTAGCCAAAAACTCGAGATGGCTTTTTAAAAAATTGCTTCAGGTGAAGCCTCTGTGTAACCTCATTGGCTTCGACCAAGTGCACGACCAGATATACACTTGCCATGAAGCACCATCCCGCCCAGGTGGCCATGCCTCTAGTGGCCTTGTCCGTAAGCTCTAGAACCCTCACCCTTAATCTCTCTGGCTCTCTACATCGCTCTCCCCCTTTAAGATGCTCCTTAAAACCTATTTCTTTGGCCAAGTTTTCTGGTGACCTTTCCTAATATTTCCTTACAAAGCTCGGTGTGATATCTTGCTTTGGAATGCCCCGGTGATGTATTTGGGATATTTTATTATATTAGCATAGGAACATAAGAATTAGGAACAGAAGGAGGCAAATTCAACCCTTCGAGCCTGCTCCGCCATTCAATCAGATCATGGCCGATCTCTCCCTGGTCTCAAATCCACCTCCCCACCTGTTCCCCATATCCCATTAACCCGTTCTTTATCAGAAATATATCTATCTCCTTCTTGAAACCATTCAACGATTCAGACTCCACCCCGCGCTATGGGGCAGCGAGTTCCACAAAGTAGTTCCTCCTCAACTCAGTTTTAAATCTACCGCCTCTCAACCTCTACCTGTGACCTCTTATTCTATATTTAAGCAGCAAGGGGAAACATTTAGTCTACATTTACTTTATGAATCCCTTTTAGGATTTTATATACCTCAATCAGATCCCCTCTCATCTTTCTAAACTCCAGTGAGTATTAAAGATGATTTAATTTGATTTGATTTATTATTGTCACATGTATTAACATACAGTGAAAAGTATTGTTTCTTGCGCGCTATACAGACAGAGCATATCGTTCATAGAGAAGGAAACGAGAGAGTGCAGAATGTAGTGTTACAGTCATAGCTGTGTAGAGAAAGATCAACTTAATGCCAGGTAGGTCCAATTCAAAAGTCTGATGGCAGCAGGGAAGAAGCTGTTCTTGAGTCGGTTGGTACGTGACCTCAGACTTTTTTTTCCCGACGGAAGATGCGCGGGTTAGGTTGATTGGCCGTGCTAAATTGCCCCTAGTGTCAGGGGGACTTGCAGGGTAAATATGTGGGGTTACGGGAATAGGGCATGGTTGGGATTGTGGTCGGTGCAGCGCGATGGGCCGAATGGCCTCTTTCTGCACTGTTGGGATTCTGTGATTCTGCGGAAGAAGGTGGAAGAGGTGCGTGAGAAAGGCAGGTGACTGTTTTTGAGAGAAATGCTTCTCTTACAGAAACAGGCTGGCCAACTTTGCTCTCAGCAATGCACTTCATTAGGCCTTTTGTACGGCCCCATTCTGCATCCAATTGAGCATGTCAGCTGAAATCAAATAAACACTCTGTCTCCCACGCAGTAATATTTTAACTTACTGATTGCCTTGTGAATTGTTACCAATGCTCGATTGGCCTAATCTCAGAATGGACTTCTAGACAAACAAAGGGAGGGCAAAGCTGTTTGCTCCCTGTGTTCTGTCTGAAGTTTATCAACATTTGGCAAAATGGGGGTGCGGTGGGGGGGGGGGAATCAGAGAGAGTAAAATCTGTTTCTGGTATCACGACTCCTAGTGATATATTTAATTAAATTCTTAACCTCCATTCCTGGCTTCACAGCTTCTGCACTGATTGCGAATCCTGTATAATGATCCAATTAATGTCTGATTCTCTTCTAATTTGTCACTGTGGCTGTCTAATAAGGAAATGGGCGGCACAGTGACACAGCGGTTAACACTACTGCCTCACAGCGCCAGGGACCCAGGTTCAATTCTGACCTCAGGTGACTACCTGTGCCACCTATCAATTAGATCATGGGTGACAATTTAGCATGGCCAATCCACCTAACCCGCACATCTTTGGACTGTGAGAAGAAACCGGAGCACCCGGAGGAAACCCACGCAGACACGAGGAGAATGTGCAAACTCCACGCAGATAGTCACCCAAACCGGGAATTGAACCCAGGTCCCTGGAGCTGTGAGGCAGCAGTGCTAACCACTGTGCCACCGTGTCACCCTTGGCTGGGGTGTTTGGGGGCGGGAAGGGGAGGGAGGTGGTGTTGAGGGGGGGCGGACTCTCGAATCAGGGGACACAGTCTGAGAGTAAGGTGGCCATTTAGGACTGAGGTGAGGAGGAATTTCTTCATTCAGAGGGTGGAGATCTTTGGAATTCTGCACCCCAGAAGGTTTGAGTCACTGAGTGTGTTCAAGACACAGATTAATGGATGTGAAGATAGTAAAGGCATCGAGGGATATGGGGATAGTGCAGGAAAATGGCATTGAGGCAGAAAATCGCCCGTGATCTAACTGATGGGTGGCACGATGGCATAGTGGTTAGCACTGCTGCCTCAGAACGCCAGGGACCCGGGTTCAATTCTAGGCTTGGGTGACTGTCTGTGTGGAGTCTGCACATTCTCCCTGTGTGTGCGTGAGTTTCCTCCCGGTGCTCCAGTTTCCTCCCACAGTCCAAAGATGTGCAGGTTAGGTGGATTAGCGGGGTATGTGAGGTTATGGGGATAAGGTGCGAGGGTGGGCCTGGATAAGATGCTCTTTCAGTGAGTTGGTGCAGACTTGTTGGGCTGAATGACCTTCTTCTGCAATGCAGAGGTTCTAATAGCAGAGCAGGCTCGAGGGACTGAGTGATCTACCTCTGTTTGTATATACTTAATGCCAAATCTCAAACAATCGTAACAATGTATTCTACCGAGATTCAGAGTCAACTTGCCAACCAGTCAGTACCCTTTCCTCCTGGAGTCTAAATTGTTATGATATTTGAAACTTGGTATTCTTGCATTTATTCTGATGAGTACAAGGCAAAAAACTTCAGCAACATGTCTCTCTTCTCAGCAATATTCTGCATCTCCAAGTGATGGAAAGCGGAGATAGATTATTTCCCCAGTTTAGAAAAACATTTCTGTTTGCTAACAATTTCAAATTCTGGAACAGCAGTTCAGTTCATGCCCTTTCTTAATGAGTATTGTGCTTGACTGGAATTTGAATCAAGATAGAAAGAAATCTGACTTCCCTTAAAATTCAGCCAAGACAAGCAAGTTTCTGGTTTGTTTCCACTTAACATCTCCTATAGCCCAAGCAAGAGCTCCTGGCTCAGAACCAGTTCAAAGAAGGTTTGCTAGACTAATACTTGGAATGGGTAGGTTGTCCCATATGGAAAGGTTAGATGTTTTAGGCTTCTATCTGCTGGAGTTTAGAAGAGTAAGAGGCGACTTGATTGAAACATATAAGATCCTGAGGGGTCTTGACAGGATGGTTGGGGAGAGGGTGTTTCCTTTTGCGTAGAATCTAGAATTGGAGGGTCACTGTTTAAAAATTGAAGACAGAGATGAGGAGAAATTATTTTTTCTCAGAGGGCATGAGTGTTTGGATCTCACTCCTTCAAAAGGCGGTGAAGTTCAATGTTTATTTATTAGCAAGTAGGCTTACATTAACACTGCAATGAAATTACTGTGAAAATCCCCTAGTCGTCACACTCCGGCACTTGTTCGGGTACACTGAGGGAGAATTTAGCATGGCCAATACACCTAACTAGCATGTCTTTCATACTGTGGGAGGAAACCGCAGCACCCGGAGGAAACACACGCAGACATGGGGAGAACGTGCAGACTCCACACAGACAGTGACCCAAGCTGGGAATCGAACCTAGGTCCCTGGCACTTTGAGGCAGCAGTGCTAACCACTGTGCTTCCGAGCTGACCCAGCAGAGTCAGAGCCAGAAGCAGATTCTTCAAATATTTTTAAGGCAGATGTGCCTTATGAGCGGCGCAGTGGCACAGTGGTTAGCACTGCTGCCTCACAGCGCCAGGGACCCGGGTTCAATTCTGGCCTTGGGTGACAGTTTGTGTGGAGTTTGCACATTCTCCCCATGTCTGCTTGGGTTTCCTCTAGTTTCCTCCCCCAAGTCCAAAGATGTGCAGGGGTAGGCGGATTGGCCACGCTAAATTGTCCCTTAGTGTCCAAAGATGTGTAGGTTGGATGGATTGGCCGTGAGAAATATATAGGGTTACAGGGATAGGGAGGGGGAAGTGGGCCTGAGTGAGATGCTCTGTCAGAGAGCCGGTGCGGATTCGATGGACCGAATGGTCTCTTCTGCATCGTAGAGATTCTCTGATTCTATGCGAGGTGGATAGATTATTGACTAACAAGGGGTGGAGGGGAGAGGTGACGAAAGGTTGTTGGGGTTCGGAATATTTGTGGAGTTGAGGTTACAATTAGGTCAGCCATGATCTTACTGAATAGTGGAGCAGGCTCGAGGGGCCGTGTGGCCTTCTCCAGCTCCTAATTCGCATGTCCGTGTGTTTGTAAATGATGCTCGCTGAAGGCAAAGAGAAAAACCCCAATCCATCATTTCAATTTTGAACAGTTTTCTAGGAACTCATGAGGATCTCCTAGTCGTTCTAAGCAGCGAGGGATTATGTCTTCCTTCTGCATGGATGAGTAATTAAGGGCAGTGTGATCCACTTCATTAGCATTTGTTTTGTGAATAAATCCTAATGAATAACGCCCCAGAGGCTGGTACAGTCAGGTACACCCTACAACGGAAGCAATAGCAACATATCCAAGGCAGGGGGAGGGAGGGGAAACCTCGACGCTAAATACTAACTTGTATAAGGTATTGACTGATGGGACAATTGGGCTGCTAACATCAAGTAGAAACTATCGAACATTTGAACCTTATGAACCAAGATGTATGATAATGTTTCAATATGAAGCTGTCTCTAGCTCTTGTCAGTTGATGCCAAATATAACACAGCCTGAAAACTGCAGTCAGGAGTGGGTCAGGATTTCTGCTAACATAGGATTAGGAGGGTTTTTGTGGCATTTTATACTGAGTGAGATGCAGGGCAATAAAATAAGAGATGGATGTGTATAAATAAACTGCCTGAACATTTGCACAGCTACTTCCAACACATCCATTACTTGAATCTGAATCCAGACTGACTCTACTTTAATAGGTTACACTGCCCAGAGGCTTAGCATAATCACATTGCATCCTGGTACAAACTCCTTTGCGAACCTATGAATCTCAATCATGAATACGGTTTTCTCAGTCCTTTGTTGGACATATTTCTCGAGTGACTTGGGGCTTTGAGAAAGTTTTTTTAATTTAAAACTACTGAATAATGTTCAAGGCCTGATTATGTCCTCGTTTCTATTCATGGCACGGCACGGGTGGCACAGTGCTTAGCGCTGTTGCCTCACTACGCCAGGGACCTGGGTTCAATTCCAGCCTTGGGTCCCTGTCTGTTTGCACGTTCTTCCCATCTCTGCGTGGGCTTCCTCCGGGTGCTCCGGTTTCCTCCCACAGTCCAAAGATGTGCAGGTTAGGTTGATTGGTCACGTTGTCTCTTAGTGTCAGGGATAAATACGTGGGCTGCGGGTGGGATTGTTGTCAGTGCAGACTTGATGGGCCGAATGGCCTCCTTCTGCACTGTAGGGATTCTATGATTCTATGATAATCTGAATCTCATTGGCAGAAACATTTTTTTACGCTTCTCAGTCACCAGCAAGGGTGTGCACTCCGGCAGACGGATTTTGAATACAAGTTACTGGACACCTCGCACTTCACCTGACTCCTGCTGCTGCGGATGGGTGGCACGGTGGCACAGAGATTAGCATTGCTGCTTCACAATGCCAGGGATCTGGGTTCAATTCCGGCCTTGGGTGATTGTGCGGAGTTTGCATGTCCATCCTTTGTCTGCGTGGGTTTCCTCCGGGTGCTCCTGTTTCCTCCCATAGTCCAAAGATGCGCAGGTTAGATGGATTGGCCATGCTAAATTGCCCCTTAGTGTCCAAAGTTGTACAGGTTAAGTGGATTGGCCATGCTAAATTGCCTCTTAGTGTCCAAAGATGTGCAGGTTAGGTGAATTGGCCATGCTAAATTGCCCCTTAGTGTCCTAAGATGTGTAGGTTGGGGGGATTATCCATGGTAAATGTTCAGTGATATAGGGATAGGGAGGAGGGGAGGGCATGAGTGGGTGCTCTTTTGGAGAGTTGGTGCAGACTCGATGGTCCAAACGGCCTCTTTCTACACTGTGGGGGTTCTATGGTTCTATTCTATTCTTTTCTAACCTGTTCAGCCACGATCTTAGTGAATGGTGACTCTGTCTCAAAGGACTGTAGGGATTCTATGGTTCTGTGGCTAAATGGCCGACTCCTGCTCAGAAGTCCTTTGTTCCTATGTTCCACTGAATTCTCCAGCTCCAATGCCTCACGATTCATCTCCAAACCACCGTTATTTACCTATTCCCCCCACAGTCTCACCCCACCTGACCTTCGCAACTTTCTCTTCTGACTCTGGCCTATTGTGCACCACCTTCCAACCACCAACACTCCAGCACTCCCCACAAGCATTGCCTTTAGAAGAGTTCTGAACACAATCTGTGGAATTTTCCTGTCCCACCCAGCACGGGAATCGTGGTGGATGGGACACAGACCATGCAAAGTTCTGTTGACCTCGGGGAGGATTTTCCCATCTTGTTTGGAAAGTCCCGCCCAATGTTCTTTGGAACTCTCTTCCAAAACTCTTCCACCTTTTCCCATTTCACAGGCCGTAAAATCCCTTCTCCAATCACCCCTTTATTCCCTTCTGATCACTCTTCTCCAATCTTTCCTCAGTGACTTAGAACGAGAAAAAAATCCCAGACAATATTTCTTAGGTTAACCGAATGAATAAAGAATGTATTCATCTATTTTAAATCTATTCCTTTCTGCTGAAAGGAACATCGTGGTTTCATTGACCATTCTTTAAAGTCATGCAATGCTTGTTCACATTAAACAAGGTAATATGTGGAGAAGGTTCTATTTAAGTTGAAATTTATGGGCGGAATTTTACGACCTGCTTGTCTGTCCATCCTTGGGGTTTTTATGGAGATCTCCCTTGTTAGGGCAGATCAGCTGCAGGCAGTTTGGGCGAGTCACACGCTCGTTAGAGCGTTGCAGCGAGTTTAACGCAGTTTGCCTTGTTACCTTGGAGGAGAAGCCAAGTCAGCACTTATAGCTGTGCTGATGGGATGGGTGGGGGGCGGATTTGTGCCTCTGTGATGATCGGGGGCAGGGGGGAGAGAGAGGGTCATATCAGTCAGCCATCAGGGCTAGGGGGTGATGAGGGGGACAAGTGCAAATGGGTCAGGGGGAGGGGGATTGGGGGGGGAAAGGGGGTCAGTAATTTTGGGGGGTCTCCGATATCCATGGGGGGGCGAGGAGGGGGAGGCTGTATCTGGCCCGGGAAGGTTCTGCTTTATTTTCGCTTTCTCTGCACATGCGCAGTTTGTGGCTCCGATCTGAGCTGCTGGCTATCTGGTGAGTTAAGCTCCGCCCACTGCCGCTTATGACCAGAAACAGTCTAGCCCAACATTTCAGAGGCAGAGTGCATAAGATTAGGAGTGAAAAGTTGCCTGAAAAACGGATCAGGAATTTTCCGGTTTTCACTCTAGCTGGACACGGAAAAGAATCTTGAAACATTCCGTCCTGTATGCAGAATGGATCTTTTGGGATTAATTTTTAGATTTTATGTTCCATAAAAAGAGAATCATTCAGGTACAGATTCCTGTTGCTAGGCACCCAGGGCATGCTAAATGATTTATTTTTAAAAATCCATTACAAAATCAATTCACGTTACGTGCTGAGGTTTGTTTTTATATAATTCAGTCTCTACCTTTATTGAATCAATGGGGTGTTAAAAAGGGATCCAGTAATCTTTAAACTTCCATCATTTTCAGAAGTACTCCAAAATTGTCAGCTGTGTTGACAATTGAATCATCATATATTTCATGTTAAAATGTCTTATATAATTCCTCAATCACTTGCTTGGTGAATTCCTAATCTAGTGTAGTACCCTGCCGTATGGACTAAGTTCAGTCCTCTTCTTGTAAGGAGTTAGTCTGAATCGTGATAGTGTTTATAATTTCTTTCGGTATTTCCCTGTCTCGGATACAAAATTGCCAGGATTCTGCTCATGATTATTACCTATTGGACCCTGCCAAGAAGTACACCTTGGACCCGATTTTACCAAAACTTCGCGCCCGAATCATGGTAAAGTCGGGCGTCGGGCCTTTAACACAATCTGCACCCGAATCCGAGCAGATTGCGGCTTTACCGACACCTGATTCGGGCGCAGGTCCAGTCCGCGCCCGAATCGGGCAGCCCGATGATTTAAATGCATTCGCATGCATTTAAATCGACTTAATGAACCGCGCGCCCAACTCTACCACCAAATCCCATTTTACCGTCTTCTGGTCTGTTCCGGATCCGCGCTGTAAGCGACCTGCAGAATAAAAATCCGAAGTGGATTTCTATTCGGCAGGGAAACCTCCGAAGCCCATCCTCCTCGACCATCCTTTGCAGACCCCCCGCTAACCACCCCGGCAGAACCCTCCCGGATCAGACCCCCCTGGGAGGCAGGCCCCCCTCAGCAGAGCGCACCCCCAACCTATCTCGATCGCTGGTCTCCCTCCACCATCCTTCCGACCTGCAGTCCTTCGAGAGCCTGCAGCACCTTCCTGGCCTTCCGCTGGCATCCGCCGGAGGAGGGGGGTGGACTCAGATGGATCTCTGGTTGGGGGAGGAGGATGGGGGGAGGATGGACTTGGGAGAATCTTGCAAACTGAAAATAATGTAGGATCTTCTTTGTGCTGCCTAATTATCTATGGGAAAGGTAATTAAACTACAATGTCCTAGTGAGCGATTAGTGACCTGTATAATACATTTGTGATCTGTAACTTGATTGTTGATGTCCCTGTAGCCATGAGCCAGGTGCTCAAATGTTCAGAGTCATGTGGTGAACTTGGAAGAATTGTCCCCGTGGTGGAACTTGGTTGGAAATAAGATTCAAGGAGATTACTAAATCTGGGAAATCAACCATAGTGAAAAGAAGTTTGTATTGGCAACTCTTCTCTCACATTCCATGGCAGATGTGCCCCTACTTATGAATATGATTTGCATGGGCAACGTTGGGTGCAGCTAATCTGCCTCTGGAGCAGCCTTGGATCCTTTCCTTCACCTTGTTTTCATCTAAACATTGCACAGAATTAGAGGAATTCCCTTTGGAAGATAATGTCAAAACTATAATCGCAGGAACTGAAAACCTGACAGTCAAAAAGTTGGGAAAATATTTCAAAATATATATCACCCCATCCCCCTTGATTTTTTTTTTCGCGCCCGGGTGCGCTGCTTCAGATTTTTTTTCGAACTGCGCATGTGCAGTTCAGAGCTCCGATCGTTCTGGCAGCGCTAAGCCCCACCCACTGTGCGGATCGGACTGGAGCCGGCAAAAAGCGTATGGGCGCGCTGCAAAGAGGATTCCGGGTTCGGATCTCTATTACGCCCGGATCCGGCCCTTAGATTCCAAATGGTAAATTTGGGCCCCTTGTGTCAATGTCAAGTGATGCAAGTTGCAACAAAATGCATCCAGATCTTCCCATGACCAGACACATGCCAACATTCAGCTTACCACAACAACAACTGCTTGCATGACTGTAATGCCCCTTATGTCAAAATCGTGTCTCAGTTTGGAGAGCAAAATGGACTCCAAGTGGAATGGAAGTACAGTTGAATTATTGAATTGAACCAAACGGCAGAATGTCTGGATGGGTACAGCTTGGTGACACGGTGGCACAGTGGTTAGCAATGCTGCCTCACAGCGCCAGGGACCCGGGTTCGATTCCCGGCTTGGGTTGCTATCTGTGCAGCCCAGTGAATCTTCTCTGAGCTGCCTCCAGTGTATCTGTGCAGAGTTTGCACGTTCTCCCCGTGTCTGTGTGGGTTTCCTCCGGATGCTCCGGTTTCCTCTCACAGTCCGAAAGACGTGCTGGTTAGGTGCATTGGCCGTGCTAAATTCTCCCTCAGTGTACCCGAACAGGCGCCAGGAGTGTGGCAACTAGGAGATTTTCACAGAAACTTCATTGCAGCAAGCCTACTTGGGACACTAATAAATAAATTAAACTTAAACTCAAGAAGGTTGAGATCATCCAGGACAAAGCAGCTCACTTGATTGGCACCACATCCACAAATATCCACTCCCTTTTCCACCAGTAGCAGCAGTGTGTACTATCTACAAGATGCACTGCAGCAATTCACCAAAAATCCTTAGATGGCACCTTCAAAACCCACAACCACTTCCATCTAGAAGGACAAGGGCAGCAGATACATGGGAACACCACCACCTGGAAGTTCGCCTCCAAGCCACTCACCGTCCTGACTTAGAAATATATCGCCGTTCCTTCGCAGTCGCTGGGTCAAAATCCAGGAAGTTCCTCCCTAACGGCATTGTGGGTCAACCCATAGCATGTGAACTGCAGCGATTCAAGAAGGCAGCTCACCACCACCTTCTCAAGGGCAACTAGGGATGGCCAGCGACGCCTATGTCCCACGAATGAATGAAACAAAACAATTTACCAAAGAAAAATTGTGAGAGGGCCGGACAGAGTAGATTGGGAGAAACTGTTCCTTCTTGTAAAAGGATAGAGAACAAAAGGACATGGGGCTCAGCCCAGTGAATCGTCTCTGAGCTGCCTCCAGTGTAGGTATGTCCCTCCTTAGGTAAGGAGTCCAAACTGCACACAGTGCTCCACGTCTGGTCTGTACTCAAGAATTCGCAACCACTGCTATTCATATGATGGCAACGTTCAAAATCACGAGGGGGCTGGGGCACAGTAGATGGGGAGAAATTGTTCCCACTTGTAAATGGATCGAGAACAAGAGGGCACAGATTGAAAGTGATTTGCAAAAGAAGCAAATGTGTAGTGAGGCAAAACTTTCTCACACGGCGAGTGGGCTGGGGTCTGGGATGCACTGCCTGGAAGTGTGGTGGAGGCAGGTTCAATCCAGGCATTCATAGGACATTGGATGATTATTTGAATAGAAGCGATGCGCAGGGGTACGGGTAAAAGGCAGGGGAACGGCACTAATTTAGGATGTTCGTTTGGTGGGCCGGCGCAGACACAACGGGCCAAATGGCCTCCTTCTGCGCCACAAAAGTTCTGGACATTCTGTGAAATTGGACATACAGGAGAGAGGTTTGGAGGGACATTTGTTTTTAAACGTTATATTTGTGCATCGTAGCTTTGCCATCCTTAACAGACTTCTGGACTCTAAGCTGTGAGTCGTGCCCTGCCATTGTTCCAGACAGCCACAGTATAGCCTGCGATGTTGTTTGGCTGCACCTCCAGCTGTAGATATCCAATAGCAGATTGATCATTGCCACCATGAAAAGGGAAATGAAAGGGATGGGGGGGCTTCTAGTGTTCATTGTGTTATCACGAACCATGCCGGTGTTCACTGCGAAGGCGTCTCAACGCGAGACACCGTTTCGTGGTGGTGAAATTATCTGAAATGGTATGAGGAGCAACATGAAACTACCCGTGAGAATAAACAGCCCAGTTGTGGTATCCCAATTGCTAAAGGCTATTTGTTAAATGAAAGAAGACAAATACATGTGACCAGCACTACAATTCTTTAAGGTTCATAAACCCCGGAGTAATACACACACACACAGCTTTATCTAGAAATCACCCCTTATTCCAAACTATATCCCTGATACCTGAACTCTGTCAGACTTCCCTGTTTCCCAAACAACACTCTCCTTAAACAAATCTATAAGTTAAATACAACTTATGGTTACTGCACAATACCCAGAGGATGATCCAGTCTGGGAAGCATCTTTGCCTGTTTCAGTAAAGATAGGTAAACTGCCTTTACAAAGGTTGCTGCACCAACTTAGCTATAAGACTTTACAAAGAACCTCTGCTGTTACCTGTTACCCTGACCTTCTGGTCAGATGTTAAATGGTCTGTCTGTTTCTGCAGGAGTTGACAATTAAAACCCTGGCTCTCTTTGGTTCTGCTCACTCTATATTGGGCTCTCTGTCTCTCCCACATTCCTGACTCTTGAAAACTAGCATCTGTATGCCTCCCCTGATCTCTCAGTCATCTCAGTAAATGGTGTCCCTGATGATAGGGCTATTTACATCTGATTTTATCTAGGTGTCTGCTAATCCCATTACTGGGAAGAGGAAATATCTCATCAGCCCCATTGAATGTGGGCTGCTGGCAAACTCTCCCTAGTTGCTAGATAGATTACATCCCGTCCTTCCCTTTGTTAGTTCTGGGCCTTGCCGTTACCAGGCAAATTCATGACATTGTGCACGGTTTAGAGTCACTGGCCGGAATTTTCCGACGGTGTGATTTTCCCATCCTGCTGCAGTGAATGGAGATTTGGCTTGTCGCCAAATTCTCCGTCTTCGCTGCAACAGGAGCATGGTGTGGACGGGTGACAAGATCACACCCAATATCTTATTAGTAATCTTTTGCTCTAAGATGTTCCTCCAGCTTCACTTATTGTTCTCATTGGTTCCGAGCTTCCCCTGCAAATGGGGCAGAAACGACTGGAGAAGGAAACTGTGTTGGGACCCAGTGACACTGCTCCTCCATCTCATTCCACGATGCTCCAAAGCTTCCTATTCATCAAGAAGTTTCTCCTGAATTTCCCATCCAGCAGAAACAGTTGAACAGGCCGGAGCTCCTTTTCTGGGAAAGAGAAGGCTGAGGGGTCTTCTAATGGACACCTTTCAAATGAGAAAATGTAGATGTAGTGAAGGTGCTACCACTTCTCAGGGAGGCTAAGGTTAGGAACTGGGAATATAAAATTGTAATGTCACGGGATTCAAGCCACGGATGTCTAACAAACTGAGGAGCTTTATGAAGGAAGAAGAACAGAAAATGCTGGAAAATCTCAGCAGGTCTGACAGCACCTGCGGAGAGAGAATAGAGCCAACGTTTCAAGTCTAGATAACCCTTTGTCAGAGTTCTGAAAACACCTGCCTGATTGCAAAATCTCTGCGATTTTTAATTATGCCCCAATGCCTGAGAACATCCTGCTTCACCTCACTGTCTGGTGTCGCCTAAGACAGACATCTTCCCTCAATATTGTCATCAAGATCAATTAGTGAGTACAAGAACAGCCTCAGGACTGAACACTGTAATATTCCACTCATTGCAGCAGCTCAATTAAAGTGACAGCTGACGAGAGAAGCTATACTTTGCTTCATATTGTCCAGCCAGTTTGTACCAGCCTATACCATGGCTTCGCACTTTAGGAACGCATCTTTCACATCAGCCATTACAGGCTGCTGCAGCAACGCTATCTTCCTTTGGAGAGTTCAAACCACTCTGCGGCATAATCAATCCTTGCTTTTTTTTTTACCAAAAGCAGAAGGGTTGTTCTATTGTGAACTTGTCTCCAATGAGAGCTTCCCCTGCAGCTATTCCAACTAGGAGTCATGTATCTGGAGCATTGCACAAACCACACTCGACACATTCACCAGCAAATTCTGCCTTGGTTTGTCTGACAGTGCTTTTTCAGGTCAGCGGAAACCCCCAGGGGAACGACAGATTAAACGGACCCAGTGCTGTTTCCACCGAAATCTGTGGACATTTTATCCTGTTACTGCAAACTCCATTATTAACCCTACCTTTTGGGACCTTAGTGGGTTTTGCGTGCACACTGGGTTGTTAGGTTTTAGAAGATTATAAAATTTTTGCAATGATGGGTGCAGCTTCAGAAGCATAGAATCCATGGAATCATAGAATCTCTACAGAAGAAGGAGGCCATTCGGCCCATCGGGTCTGCACCGACCATAATCCCACCCAAGCCTTATTCCCATAACCCCACATATTTACCCTGCTAATCCCCCTGACGTGGAGATGCCGGCGTTGGACTGGGGTAAACACAGTAAGAAGTTTAACAACACCAGGTTAAAGTCCAACAGGTTTATTTGGTAGCAAAAGCCACACCAAAGCAAAATCCCCCTGACACCAGGGTCAATTTAGCATGGCCAATCAACCTAACCTGCACATTTTTGGAGTGTGGGAGGAAAGCGAAGCACCCGGAGGAAACCCACGCAGACACATGGCATGCTTGCCTTTGTGGACGGGGCATAGAGTATAAAAGTTGGGGTCTGATGTTGCAGATGTATAGAACGTTGGTTCGGCCGCATTTGGAATACTGCGTCCAGTTCTGGTCGCCACACTACCAGAAGGACGTGGAGGCTTTGGAGAGAGTACAGAGGAGGTTTACCAGGATGTTGCCTGGTATGGAGGGGCTTGGTTATGAGGAGAGATTGGGGAAACTGGGGTTGTTCTCCTTGGAAAGACGGAGGATGAGGGGAGACTTAATAGAGGTGTATAAAATTATGAAAGGCATAGATAGGGTGAACGGTGGGAAGCTTTTCCCCGGGTCGGTGGTGACGTTCACGAGGGGTCATAGGTTCAAGGTGAAGGGGGGGAGGTTTAACACAGATATCAGAAGGACATATTTTACACAGAGGGTCGTGGGGGCCTGGAATGTGTTGCCGGGCAAGGTGGTGGAGGCGGACACACTGGGAACGTTTAAGACTTATCTAGATAGCTATATGAACGGAGTGGGAATGGAGGGATACAAAAGAGTGGTTTAGTTTGGACCAGGGAGCGGCGCGGGCTAATTGTTCTTTGTTTCTCGTTTCAAGGCTTCATTCTATGATCAACTTGCTGGTGCCAGTACAGAGCGAGACTGCGGATAGTTGGGAACCGGTCTCGGGGGCAGGGAATTCATATGGTGTTCGTGGAAGTGGAAATGAATAGGGTTGGGAAGCATTTTCCGATCAGGGCCAGTGTGATCTCCTGGACTCGTTTCGATCGCCTCAGGGGGTCGGAGAGGAATTTCCCAGATTTTTTTTTCCCCATATTGGCCCTGGGGTTTTCACTCTGGGTTTTCGCCTCTCCCTGGAGATCACATGGTCTGGAATGGGGGGGGGGGTGGGGGTGAGCTAATAGGTTGTGATGAACAAAGCATCGTAGCTGTGAGGGACAGCTCGGTGGATAGGATATTAGTATGTAGATAGGCTGGAAAATTGGGCGGGGATCCTGTATTCAGGATTCAATCCTGGACCGGGGAGCGGCGCGGGCTTGGAGGGCCGAAGGGCCTGTTCCTGTGCTGTATTGTTCTTTGTTCTTTGTTGACACGGAGAGAATGTGCAGACTCCACACAGACAGTGACCCAACGCCAGAATTGAACCCGGGTCCCTGGCGCTGTGAGGCAGCAGTGCTAACCACTGTGCCACCGTGTCGCCCCAGTCGGGTTACCTATCCTGCGTTGGGGGAGAATGTTTCACTTTCCCAGGTATCGAGATCAATTCAAGCAGCAATACCAGAGATTGAACAGAAATATCTCCACTATGATTTTGGAAAATGGCTGAATAATTCTGACACTGCTCGGCAGTGACCTAACTGAACTTTGACCGTCAGCGAAAAGTTGTAAACAATGGAAGAATTTGTTTTAAGGCCTTGACTCCGCCAATGAGCTTGGTTCCTCCTTGAAGGCAAACATAGAGTGAGTAATGAGATCTGGGTGGCATTTGTATAACATCCTATTGTATCAGAAAACTTTTCCCACATTGTGCGGCATAGTGGCACAGTGGTTAGCTCTGCTGCCTCGCAGTGCCAGGGATCCGGGTTCGATTCCCAGCTTGAATCATTGCACGTTCTCCCCATGACTGCGTGGGTTTCCTCCGGGTGCTCCGGTTTCCTCCCACAGTCCGAAAGACGTGCTGGTTAGGTGCATCGGCCATGCTAAATTCTCCCTCAGTGTACCCGAACAGGTGTCGGAGTGTGGCTATTAGGGTATTTTCACAGTAATTTCATTGCTGTGTTAATGTAAGCCCATTTGTGACACTGCAGGATGCACGGTGGTCAGCACTGCTGCCTCACAGCGCCAGGGACCCAGGTTCAATTCCCAGCCTTGGGTCACTGTCTGTGCAGAGTCTGCACGTTCTCCCCGTGTCTGCGTGGGTTTCCTCCGGGTGCTCCGGTTTCCTCCCACAGTGCGAAAGACATGCTGGTTCGGCCATGCTAAATTCTCCCTCAGTGTACCCAGAATGTGGCCACCAGGGGATTTTCACAGTAACTTCATTGCAGTGTGAATGTAAGCCTACTGGTGACTAATAAATAAACTTTACTTTACTTTACACAGGTTTATCACAGTACTCTGCTAATATTCAAACTGGAGGGAGTAGATTCTGGAGCACGAGTGAAATTTATGAAAGGTGCGCATCTCTGGAAATGCCTAGAGGCACTTGTGACACGATCGAAATGATTTCTTTCAGAGTGAATAAACTGTCTCACGGTCATTTTTAAATAGGCCTCACGGGACTGCAAGTTCCGACCTCGCTGTCTTCTGAGCTGTGCAGTCTTACACTTTAGCAAATACTCACTGACAAAGGATTCACAATCATGCAGGATATCCTGTCATGAGGTGCACCAATTATCCTCAAGCCTGTCAGCTATGGAAACAAGCCTCAAAGGACTTTTGCATTGCATCAGGCTTTATTCATAGTAGTCTTCCAACCTGTGCAGTCCAGCCTATTTTCCATTGTCCCTGCTTAAAAAAAATAAGAATTGTTGCAACAAAAACAGAAAATGCTGGAAAATCTCAGCATCTCTGACAGCATCTGTGGGGAGAGAATAGAGCCAACGTTTCGAGTCTAGATGACCCTTCATCAGAATTGTTGCAATCTTGCTGATGAGAGACAGGTTACCGAAGTTTTTCATCTTGCACTCATCAGGACAAATGCGAGAATGCCAAATTTCAAACGATCACAACCATTTACACTACAGGAGGGAAGAGCTGCTGATTGTTTGGAAAGTTGACCCTGATTGGCCAAGGCACTGCCTTGGAGAAAACGATGGGGGAACTATAGGCTCCCCAAGATTCCCGTAAAACAGGCTGGTCAGTAAAGTTAAAGCCCATGGACTAAAAGGGGCAGTGGCAGCACAGATACAGAGTTAGTTGAGGGTGACAGGAAAGAGAGGGTAGTGTTGAATAGTTGTATTTTAGGCTGGAGGAAGGTTTATAGGGGCGGCACGGTAGCACAGTGGTTAGCACTGCTGCTTCACAGCTCCAGGGTCCCGGGTTCGATTCCCGGCTCGGGTCACTGTCTGTGTGGAGTTTGCACATTCTCCTCGTGTCTGCGTGGGTTTCCTCCGGGTGCTCCGGTTTCCTCCCACAGTCCAAAGATGTGTGGGTTAGGTTGATTGGCCAGGTTAAAAAAATTGCCCCTTAGAGTCCTGGGATGCGTAGGTTAGAGGGATTAGTGGGTAAAATATGTGGGGGTAGGGCCTGGGTGGGATTGTGGTTGGTGCGGACTCGATGGGCCGAATGGCCTCCTTCTGCACTGTAGGGTTTCTATGATTTCTATGATAGTGGGATTGCTCAGGGCTAGTGTTAGGGCCACTGCTTTTCTTGATATATCTCAGTCTCTGATACCTGGGCGTGCAGGGTATAATTTCAAATTTTGGGGTTGATGCAAAACTTGAAAGCATTGTGAACTGTGAGGAGGATAGTGATAGACCTCAAGAAGACCGAGACCCCAGACTGGTGGAATGGGCGGGCATATAGCAGATATGATTTAGTGCTGGCAAGTATGAAATAATTAATTTTAGTCGGGTGAATAAAGTGAGACAACGTTGTGGTGGACTTCTACAAACTGACCACAAGGAGACTCAGGTATAGGTTACAATCGTTTATTCATGCTTCAAGCATGGAGGCCACTACCCCAGAGAAAACTCTGAAACAGCACGCTCCTCTATAACAGCATTCTCCTACGTCACAGATATACAATGTGTTTATACCGTTAGTCAGTACACAGAACATCGTCTCCTCCTAGCCGAATGCCTGGCCTCCGAACAGCAGCCTTGCTATCAAGCACTGCTGATCTCAGACCCTTGGGATGTACAGTGTTCACTGGGCTATAAGCATTTGATTAGCATGTGTTCTTTACACTAATACAGGGGTGCTAGCTCTAACCCCTCCCCTTTTTCCTAAATCGATTAATTTCCGCTAATATACAATATAAAATAAAGGGTGCAATTCTAAAGGGGATGCAAGAGCAAAGGGACTGGGATGTACAAGTGCATAAATCATTGACTGTTGCAGGAGAGGTTGAGAAACTGATTAATAAAGCACATAGGGTTTTGTACTTTACAAAACATTAGTTCAGCCTGTGATGATACAAATGCAATTAATATAAATATATAAAGGCCAGAGTTTTACCATCACGCCCACCATGGGAATTGTAGTGGGCAGGACATGGACCATGTCCAGTGAAATCGAGCTGGACTTTCCGACCTTGGGGCGAGCGTAGCGAAAAAATCCCACTCATGTTTTTTTTCTTTATTGAGGGAAATGTTTAAAATTTCAGATGTATTCTGCTGGCAGCTGGAGAGTCTGGAAAACATTTAGCTCAAGGGTGTGAAAGCAAGTCAATAACTCATTTTCAGCTAAGAATTTGTAACTTAGATAAAGCTAATGGACTTTTGTTTGTACAAGACATTCCCCTGGGATTTCTGATTAAAGTTGATTGACAGGGTCATATGAGAAACCGGGTCTGTAGCAGAGAGAAAGAAGTTTTTGTAGAGTTAGAGGGTTGCAGTTCCAGCTGGGAGTCTGCTGAAGAAAGAGGCCTATAAGCTACTCTAAAACTCAGCTTCTCTCTGAAAGCTTCAAGACTGTTAACACAATTTATTGCAAATATATTTATGGTTCCTAACTGTATTCAAAGTGGCATTTAAGTCTCTAAGAAGAATGTTGTTTATTTGGAACTGAAACAGTGATAAGCTAGAAAGTAATTTGCTACTCTTCAATTTTAAATATTGTTCAACTGTTAATAGTTAAGCTGCTTCATTTGTTCGAGTTATATTTACATGGTGTTATTACATGAAGTTTGCTTTTCTGTAAAAGATCCCTAATTTGTCAGTGGAAACAATCCTGGAAGGAAGTATTCTTTCCTCACATTTATGCCAAAATAGAAAAGCTGGTGGGGTCTAGTTTGGCTTCCTAATGTAACTTGGGTTCCAATCCAGCACACTAACACGCCTCAGCTGGTTGGAGTATTGTGTCTCAATTCTGGGCACCATACATTAGAAAATATTTGAAGACTTTAGCGAGGATGCAGAAAAGATTGGATAGAAACAAAATGCAGGGGTCAGGGAGATAAGGCAGGGAAATGACATTAAGCCATAATGCTTGTATGGAGAGCCAGGGCCAAATGGCCTCCTTCAGCACTGTAACAATTCTGTAATTCTGTGATAGAATCCGGGGATGAGAAACTGCAGTCACATGGCGAAACTGGGGCTGCTCCCCTTGGGAAAAAGAATGTTGAGAGGAGCTTTGATAGAGGTGTTTAAGGTTATAAGGGGTGTGGAAAGAGTATATGGGGAGAAAGCGCTCCTAATGACAGAAAGGTGGAGAACCAGAGGGTACCGACTCAAGGTGTATTGCAAAACAAGCAAAGACAAGGTGAGGAAAGATCTCTTCATATGGCAAGCGGTTAAGGTCTAGAATGCACTGTCTGAGAGTGTGGTGGAGGCAGATACGACTGGGACTTTCAAAAGAGGATTGGAACAATTATTTGAAGAGAATTATTTAGGAGAAACAGAGATAAGGCGGGGAGTGGGATAGCTGAGTTGCACTTGTGAAGAGATGGTGGGCAGAATTTTCCCGTCCTACCCGCCAAGGGAATCGTAGCGGGCGAGAGGCGGACTATGCAAAGGTCCGTTGACCTCAGGCGGGCTTTTCCAGTCTTGGGGCGAACACGGCCGGAAAATCCCGCCCAGCTTGTGTACAACGTGCTGAATGGCCTCTTCCTGATCCATAACCACTCAATGAACCCATCACCTCGAAGCAGGGAGGATTCACAGAGGATGTGTGAAAATAATGATAGAAATGGTTTGGCTCAAATCTAAACTGTAAAGAATGTACAAAACAAAATCCCTCGCGCTGTTAGTTTCCAAGAGGTCACAGAATGAAAAAGCAGCTCCGGGAACTGAATAAAAGTGTGTCTGCTACTCTTTCAGTCAGGGTTAATGAATAATTTGTGGACTAATTATCAAAACATTAAGCTTGGGATGATGAAAGGATGCCAGCTGTGAGAAAGTAGGTCACGCCACTCACGGAACTGTGTTAAAAATCCAGTCACAGATCTGACCGGCTTTCCCTTAAAATGAAGGATATTCATTTTAGTGTCGGATTTAACGTGGTCGTGTCGACATAATTTATCGAGCACAATGCATGGTTTTAAGATGGTGGAGGGGGGGACTTCATTTCTCTTTTCTTCCAGCTATGTGAGACTATTGTCAAAAGAAGCGTTTCACGCCATGGCTGTCTCTGCAGTTTAATGACTTTGTGTATCCGTCTTGTGAGAGTTACTAATTGCATTGTCTGTAGAGGCTCCTGTTGCTACATGCAGACTCCTAGCGCGATAACACGAGGGACATTTATTTAAATAACCTCTCCCTGACTCTCTGGGCCCGATTTTACCAAAACCTCGCACCCGTTTTTGGGCGCGAAATCGCGGTGAAGTTGGGCGTCGGGCCTTTAACGCGATCTGCATCCAAATCCGAGCAGATCGCGGCTTTACCGACACCCGATTCGGGCGCGGGTCCGGCCCGCGCCCGAATCGGGCAGCCCGACGATTTAAATGCATTTGCATGCATTTAAATCGACTTGATGAACCGGGTGCCCAACCCTACCGCCAAATCCCACTTTACCGTCTTCGGGTCCAATCCGCGTCCGCGCTGTAAGCGACCAGCAAAATAAAAGTCTGAAGTCGTCGCTACAGCTTCCGAAGAGCGGGGTCAAAGCCTGCAACGGCTCTCTGACCCAGGTCATCCTCTGGTCGGGGGTGGGGGAGGCGGAGGGGGGGGCAGGACCCAGATCATCCTTTGGTGGGGGGGAGGGGGGGGGGAGAAAGGGGGGGGTGTGGTGTATCATCCTCTGTGGGGGGGTAGTTCCCACTGCCAGTCTGCGGCCGATCCCACCTCCCCACCGGAGGAACGATTCCCTCGGCCGGAGTGGCCGCATACTTCAAACACCAAGACTGTCACCATTCACCTCAGCGGAACGCAACAGTGCCACACTTTCTTTGCACCATCTGTTCAGGGCACTGATGCAGAATGAAACGACCAGGGTAAATGCCAAAGACTAAGTAGATTTGTGATATGAGCCATGTTCGCCCCGAAGGAGTAAATAGAAGGATAAATAATCTTGAGTTATTCATTTGGATCTGAGTTGTCTCTTGGTACCCTGGCGAGGATGGTGTGGTTTTTTTTTGCACTGCTGAAGCAGCTTTACATTGATAATTCCCACTGCTTGTTCAAGATCACTCAGTTGACCAGCGGAACGCTGAGGTGAATGATGACAGTCTTGGTGTTTGGAGAATGCGGCCACTCCGGCGGAGGGAATCGTTCCTCCGGTGGGGAGGAGGGATCGGCCGCAGACTGGCAGCAGGACCCCCCCCCCTCCCCAGAGGATGATACGTCACACACACCCTCCTTCTCCTCCCACCCACCCACCCACCCCCCCCCCCCCCCCCCCCCCACCCCCACCCCCCAGATGGTCAGTGTCAAAGAGCCGCTCTCTCTGCTTTTTTCTCTTCCGCCCGGGCGCGCTGCTTGGGGTTTTTTTTCGAACTGCGCATGCGCAGTTCAGAGCTCCAATCAGTCCGCCAGCGCTAAGCCCCGCCCACAGCGTGAATCGGACCGGAGCCGGCCAAAAGCGTATGGGCGCGCTGGAAAGAGGATTCCAGGCTCGGATCTATTTGACACCTGGATTCAGCACTTAGATTCAAAATGGTAAAATCAGGCCCTCTATGTCACACACGTGTGTTTCTTATTAAATATGACAACAGTATTAACTGACATCCACATGGCACTCCTTTGAGATGCAAAGTGCTTGTTGTTCATCCGGCTGTCATGATACTTCAGTTGCAAGCAATAAAATCCTTAGAAACCCTACAGAAAGAGGCCAATCGGCCCATCAAGTCTGCACTGACAACAATCCCACCCCAGGCCCTATCCCCACACATTTCCCCCACTAATCCCTCTAACCTACACATCCCAGGACACCAAGGGGCAACTTAGCATGATCAATCAACCTAACCCGCACATCTTTGGACTGTGGGAGGAAACAGGAGCACCCGGAGGGAACACATGTAGACACAGGGAGAATGTGCAAACTCCGCCCAGATAGTGACCCAAGCCAGGAGTCAAACCCGGTTCCCTGGAGCTGTGAGGCAGCAATGCTAACCACTGTGCCACCATGCCTTCACAAAGTAAATCAAAGAAGAAGGTTTAATAAAGAGACCTCATTACACCACCACTTGAGCCATACCTGTTCCCCACAATCCCCATCTGCTTTCAATTTAGAACATAGAACAGTACAGCACAGTACAGGCCCTTTGGCCCACGATGTTGTGCCGAGCTTTATCTGAAACCAAGATCAAGCTATCCCACTCCCCATCATCCTGGTGTGCTCCATGTGCCTATCCAATAACCGCTTAAATGGTCCTAAAGTGTCCGACTCCACTATCACTGCAGGCAGTCCATTCCACACCCCAACCACTCTCTGCGTAAAGAACCTACCTCTGATAACCTTCCTATATCTCCCACCATGAACCCTATAGTTATGCCCCCTTGTAATAGCTCCATCCACCCGAGGAAATAGTCTTTGAACGTTCACTCTATCTATCCCCTTCATCATTTTATAAACCTCTATTAAGGCTCCCCTCAACCTCCTTCGCTCCAGAGAGAACAGCCCTAGCTCCCTCAACCTTTCCTCATAAGACCTACCCTCCAAACCAGGCAGCATCCTGGTAAATCTCCTTTGCACTCTTTCCAGCGCTTCCACATCCTTCTTATAGTGAGGTGACCAGAACTGCACACAATATTCCAAATGTGGTCTCACCAAGGTCCTGTACAGTTGCAGCATAAGCCCACAGCTCATAAACTCCAACCCCCTGTTAATAAAAGCTAACACACTATAGGCCTTCTTCTCAGCTCTATCCACTTGAGTGGCAACCTTCAGAGATCTGTGGATATGGACCCCAAGATCTCTCTGTTCCTCCACAGTCTTCATAACCCTACTTTTGACCCTGTAATCCACATTTAAATTTGTCCTACCAAAATGAATCACCTCACATTTATCAGGGTTAAACTTCATCTGCCATTTTTCAGCCTAGCTTTGCTGGATCATTTTTATATTGGGTCAACCGATCAGCTGACCACCACATCATGTTGCCATTGGTTACATTGCCTACCGGGTCAGCTGGTCAGCTGACCACCACATCATTTTATCATTGGTTACTTTATAACACTTGTTGCCCCTGGCATTATTTAAACAAAAGGCCAAAAATCATCCATTCAATAAAACCATTGAAGAAAAATATAGATCTTGAAAAGTATCCAGAATCCAAAGTCTCCTCCTTTCCATCCAAAATTGAATTTGCAAACCTAGCCATGAATGAAGCAGGGAGATTGCTTTGTTTTCATTACGACTTGTGGAAAGTTAAATTGGATCGCCCATGAAAACGGGCATAGGGATTGCGATGTAACTCTCTTTTCTCAGAGGGAGGCTAATCTTTAAAATTCTCTTCCTGAGTGAGAAATGGAGGTTGCTGGATCATTGATTACAGTTACAGCTGAGCTCAGGGGGTTAACGGTCATGGGGTTAGACAGGAAAGGAGTGTTAAGGCCACAATCAGATCAGCCATGGTCTTAAAGAATGGCGGAGCGGGCTCAATGGGCCTCCTCCCTCAAGCCCACTCTGCCATTCAATACCATGAAAATGGTGGCCATCTCTTTTCGCTGATTTGTGGATCTAAACAGATTGTGATCTAGCATCTGATGTTGCCGTTTCTATTGCTGCAATAACCCGGTATCTGGGTGCTGTACTGGAAGCTTGGTCTGTTGCCACTATGGCTGCAGTTTGTAATTTTCAAAGGCTGTTGCAGCAATCCATCAGTCTGTCCTCTAACAGCTTGCTGAGGTGCTACCTCAGGGGAAATGCCTGTGGCTCTATGAAGCATTAATTAACCTGCGGTGCTCTCCCTGGAAGACATTTGTCCTCCCACTCCTGACATTCTGCCAATGCCCTTGTTGTTGCCAGCCAGCCTCCTGAGTCCAGATTGCTGCAATCCATGCCAAGATGGTGCTGTCTGGAGCCAACGGTCTACATAGGATTACACAAAGAACAAAGACCAGAAGAGCACAGGAACAGGCCCTTCAACCCTCCAAGACTACGCGATCATGTTGTCCTATCTAGACCAATCGCCTGTATCCCTCTACACCCCGCCTGGTCATGTGTCTATCCAGGTAAGTCTTAAATGTCACTAACGTATCTGCCTCAACCACCTCACTTGGCAGTGCATTCCAGGCCCCCACCGCCCTCTGTGTAAAACCTTACCCTGCACATCTCCACTGAACCTTTCCCCCCTTACCTTGAACTTGTGCCACCTTGTAATTGTTATTTCTGCCCTGGGAAAAAGCTTCCAACTGTTCACCCTATCTGTGCCCCTCATAATTTTATAAACTTCTATCAGGTCGCCCCTCAGCCTCCGTCTTTCCAGGGAGAACAATCCCAGTTTATTCAATCCCTCTTCATAGCTAATACCCTCCATCCCAGGCAACATCCTGGTAAACCTTTTTTTGTCCTCCCTCCAAAGTCTCCACATCCTTCTGATAGTGTGGTGACCAGAATTGAACACGGTATCACAAATGTGGCCTAACCAACGTTTTATATAGCTGTAACATAATTTGCCAACTTTTATACTCGATGCCCCGGCTGATGAAGGCAAGCATGCCAGATGCTTTCTTCACCAACTTTTCCACCTGTGCTGTCACTTTTAAGGATCTGTGAGCTTGTACTTCCAGATCTCTCTGTGTGTCTATACTCCTGATGGTACTGCCATTTATTTTATAGCTCCCACCTGAATTGGATCTACCAAAATGCATCACTTCACATTTGTCTGGATTAAATTCCACCTAGGATACAAGTCACAAAAACATACCATTTGACTCAACAGCCCATTCCGATGTGTGTTCTCTACTTAAGCCTCCTCCCATCTTTTCTTATCTAATTATCATAACCATTTATTCCTTTGTCTATACTATTCATTTCAGTCACCCCCTGAGTTCCACATTCTTACCGCTCTGTGGGTGCAAAAATCCAATCCCAATTGGATTTCTTGGTAACTATCTCTTTTGATGGTCTCCAGTTTATGCTCTTCCCCCAGAAGAGGGAACATTCTCTTTGAATCCACTCTGTTAAAACCCTACATAACTTTAAAAAGCTCAATCCTCTGCCTAATGTTTTTGAAGAAAGCAAAGATCTTCCACTGCCTGGCCGGGTTACAGTTCTTGGGTATCTGAAAGGACAATCGCACAAGTATAAGTTTATTTATTTATTTTATTAGTGTCACAAGTAGGCTTACATTAACACTGCAATGAAGTTACTGTGAAAATTTCCTAATCGCCACAGTCCAGCGCCTGTTTGGGTACACTGAGGGAGAATTTAGCATGGCCAATGCACTTAACCAGCACGCCTTGTGGAAGGAAACCGGAGCACCCAGAGGAAACCCACGGAGACACAGGGAGAACGAGCAAACTCCACACAGGCAGTTTTCTCAAGTCAGGAATCGAACCTGGGTCCCTGGAGCTGTGAGGCAGCAGTGCTAACAACTGTGCCACCGTGCGGGTGTGGTAGAAAATAAGAATTCCATGCTTTCACCAGTAGCAGTTTGTAAATCGGAAGATTGTGTGGAATAAGGTGTACAAAGATGTGCAGGTTAGGCGGATTAGCCAGGCTAAATTGTCCCTTAGTGCCCCAAGATGTGTAGGTTAGGGGAAATTAGCAGAATAAGTACATGGGGTTATGGAGACAAGGTTTGGTGGGATGCGTCGGTGCAAACTTGATGGACCGAATGGCCTCCTTCTGCCCTGTAGGGATTCTATGAGGGGAAAATGGGATTTTACATAAGAACGCAGAGCAGGAGTAGGCTATCTGGCCTGGAAGATTATATATGAAGATACCATCATCTTCAATGATTCCTGATAGGTGTAACCATACATTTCTGGTATTATCCTTGTAAATGTGTCTACAAAATTATGAGAGACATAAAAAGAGTGGATAGTCAGAGGAAGTGTCGATAACAAGGGGGCACAGGTTCAAGGTGAGAGGGGGTAAAGTTTAAGGGAGATGTGCGGGGGAGGTTTTACACGAAGAGTGGTGGGTGCCTGGAATGCGCTCCCAAAGGAGGTGGTGGAAGCAGGCACACTAGCAACATTTAAGAGGCATCTGGGTGGGTAGATGAATAGGGAGGGAATAGATGGATACGGAGCAAGTCAGGGCAGAAGGTTTTTTTTTAGTTAGGGCATCATGATCGGCAGGGGCTTGGAGGGCCGAAGGGCTGTACTTTTCTTTGTCCTTTCCAAATCCTTTCCTCTCGAATGTCTCTGTGGCCGGAATGTTACTGCCCCGCCCACCACGGGAATCGGAGCAGGCAAGGGGGCGGACAATGAAAGGTCCATTGACCTCGGGCAGGATTTTATGGTTTTGGGACAAGCGAGGCCATAAAATCCCACCCGGTATCCTTTTTATAATATGGCAACCAGAACTGCACATGCTCAGTGCAATTTTCCACCACCCCCTCCAGCAGAGGCAGCCCGCCATTGGCTGTGGCCAAATCTTTCTGTCCTGCTGCTGCCAATGGGGTTTCCTGTTGTTTGCATCTGCTGCCTCCCGCAAACAAGCGCTGGGGGTGTGGTCACTATTGGCAGGACAGGAAGATCACGTCAGCCGGGCTGGCCAGGAAAACCCACCCACCATGCAGTCTAACCAAGGTTCAATACAGATTGAGCTGCTTTCAATTCCGACTCTTTAGCAATAAACTAGTAGGAAAAACTCATAGGAAAAATTAGAACCAGAGGACACAATCTCAGGCTAAGGGGACGATCCTTTAAAACAGAGATGAGGAGGAATTTCTTCAGCCAGAGAGTGGTGAATCTGTGGAACTCTTTGCCGCAGAAGACTATGGAGGCCGGGTCATTGAGTGTCTTTAAGACAGAGATAGATAGGTTCTTGATTAATAAGGGGATCAGGGGTTATGGGGAAAAGGCAGGAGAATGGGGATGAGAAAAATATCAGCCACGATTGAATGGTGGAGCAGACTCGATGGGCCAAGTGGCCTAATTCTGCTCCCATGTCTTATGGTCTTATGGTCTTATTGTCTTATGGTTTGCTCTTTTTATGGCCTTGCTAACCTATGGTGTAACTTGATGGATTTTCTACTTCATGATCCCTTTGTTCCTCTACCCCATCTGGACTTGTACCTTCCAAGAAGTAACTCCTATTCTTCCCACTAGAATATACTACCTCACATTTATCTGCGTTGAACTGGGTACGTTTTGTCTATATAGCGCGCAAGAAACAATACGTTTCACTGTATCCCAATACATGTGGCAATAATAAATCAAATAAAATCATATTTTGGGTGGCAGCATTGTTATTTATTTAAGAGTTTTGGGCCTTTTGCCATCCACTCTGCTACCGAATCAAGTATTTCACTCCGGATCAGATGCGGAACTGCTGAAGAGGAAGATTTCAAACTGGCAGAAGGAGGAATTGCAGGTTGTGATGTTCCTATGCATCTGTTGCCCTTATCCTTCGAGGTGGTGCAGGTCCCAGGTTTGGAAGATGTTGGCGAAGGAGTCTTGGCAAGTTGCTGCCATGCATTGTGTACATGGTGCCACTGTGTCAGTGATGGAGGGAGTGAATATTTAAGGTGCTGATCAAGTCCTGGATGGTGTTAAGAGAGTTGGAGCTGCACTCATCCAGGCAAGTATCCCATTACGGGGCGGCACAGTGGTTAGCACTGCTACCTCACAGAGCCAGGGAGCCAGGGAGCCAGGTTTGATTCCCGGCTCGGGTCACTGTCTGTGTGGAGTTTGCACATTCTCCCCGTGTCTGCGTGGGTTTTCTCTGGGTGCTCCAGTTTCCTCCCACACTCCAAAGATGTGCAGGTTAGGTTGACTGGCTATGTTAAATTGCCCCTTAGTGTCAGAGGAACCAGCAGAGTAAATAGGTGGGGTTAAAGGGATAGGGCCTGGGTGGGATTGTGATTGGTGCAGACTTGATGGGCCAAAAGCCCTCCTTCTGCATTGTAGGCATTCTATGATTCTATCACATCCCTGAGTTGTGCCTTGTAGATGGACAGGCTTTGGGGACTCAGGAAGTGAGTAACTCTCCACCAAATTCCCAGCCTCTGCCCTGCTCTTGTAGTGTTTATATGGCTGGTCCTATTCAGTTTGCTTCAATGAGTCCCTTGATTCCAAGCTGGAGCGGGAGAGTTCAGACTCTGGCATGCGTGAATTCAATGTAAGTTGATGAATCTGACACTCCTTATGTGCATATTAAAAATATTGGCTAATTCTAAGGTGAGAAGAATTTGCTGCACACATTTATTTTCATTCAGTGGAAAGAAGCTCCGTCAGGAGTACATTTAGTTGCAACAACTGCCGCATTTTATAATGGTGGCGGCAGTTTTAATTGCTCACTGGACTCTGCTCTGGTCTGCCTCTTTGTTAAGTTGCTCAAGTGGCAGCAATATCCTAGACTGGAACTGCAGCCTCCCCTTAGCTGGACATCACCAGAATGGCCACACAGAAACTCAATCCAAAGATGTCCATATCCAAATGAAGGGTAATTTTAACTGAAATATCCAAAGAAATCTGTTCAACTATTTCTTCTACAAACAAAGACTCTCCTAGAAGCTATTTTCGCTTCAGTAAGAGATTTGAGCTTGAATCACCAATAATCTAACTATTTTGCCTTTATTTATTGCATCTTTATTACGTATTCTGATTGTTTCTGATATTTATAGATGTTAATCATTTATTTGGAAAGTTAGCAATGTCGTGTGATAGTTACCCACTTGCAAACAAATACCTACCAACTAATGCATTGTTCTGGGAGATGGCAGATTCCGCACCAGATCTCTAACTTGTCATTGGTTCTGTTTTGTTTTAAGGTTAGCTCAGTTGGTTAGCAGCTAGCGTGTGGATCAGATTAATGGGCGGCATGGTGGCACAGTGGTTAGCGCTGCTGCCTCACAGCGCCAGGGACCTGGGTTCAATTCCCAGCTCGGTGCACTGTCTGTGTGGAGTTTGCATATTCTCCCCGTGTCTGCGTGGGTTTCCTCCGGGTGCTCCGGTTTCCTCCCACAGTCCAAAGGGTTAGGTTGATTGGCCATACTAAATTGCCACTTAGTGTCAGGGGAACTAGCAGAGTAAAAATGTGGGGCTACGGGGATAGGGGCTGGGTGGGATTGTGGTCGGTGCAGACTCGATGAGCCGAATGGTCTCCTTCTGCACTGTAAGGATTCTATGATTCTATGAATGCCAGTCTAATAGGATCCTGTAACAACCTCAAGAAGGCCCATGAGGTTGGCCGCTCGGAGTATGAGCTCCCTGATTGAGGTAATGATTGCCTGCCCAATCAGGAAATCTCACCTGCATACATATTGAGGAGTGTCAGGGCTACTGACACTCCGGATTCTGACTTTGTACCTGACACACTCTGAGGAGTGGAATTGAGTTGGTAAATAAAGGGAATCTGGTGAAGGAACATCGGCCTCTGAAGAGTTATTTCAGATTCCATCCTTGTTTTGGCTGAGATCCACCTCTCCACCCCTCCCGTACTAAGAAAAATCACAGCATTCAGCTGTTCAGCAGAGAAATATTATTTTAGAGATTTAGAGGTTTACAGCATGGAAACAGCCCCTTCGGCCCAACTTGTCCATGCCGCCCTTGTTTTTTAAACCCCGAAGCTAGTCCCAATTGCCTGCATTTGGCCCCTATCCCTCTACACCCATCTTACCCATGTAATTGTCTAAATGCTTTTTAAAAGACGAAATTGTACCCGCCTCCACTACTACCTCTGGCAATTTGTTCCAGACACTCACCACCCTCTGTGTGAAAGAATTGCCCCTCTAGACCCTTTTGTGTATCTCTCTCCTCTCACCTTAAACCTATGCCCTCTAGTTTTAGACTCCCCTAGCTCTGGGAAAAGATATTGACTAGCTGATCTATGCCCCTCATTATTTTATAGACCTCTATAAGATCATCCCTCAGCCTTCTACACTCCAGAGAAAAAAGTCCCAGTCTATCCAGCCTCTCCTTATAACTCAAACCATCAAGTCCCGGTGGCATCCTAATAAATCTTTTCTGCTTAATAATATCCTTTCTATAATAGGGTGACCAGAACTGTACACAGTATTCCAAGTGTGGCCTTACCAATGTCTTGTACAACTTCAACAAAACGTCCCAACTCCTGTTTTCAATGTTCTGTCCAATGAAACCAAGCATGCTGAATGCCTTCTTCACCACTCTGTCCACCTGTGACTCCACTTTCAAGGAGCTATGAACATGTACCCCGAGATCTCTTTGTTCAGTTGTGGGATGTGGGTCAACACTTATTGCCCACCCGAATTGGCTTTGAACTGAGTGGCTTGCTTGGCCATTTCAGAGGACAGTTAAGAGTCATTGCTGTGAATTTGGAGTCACATGGAAAGTTAACATGGCTCCCCCATGTTAACTTTCACCCCCATAGCAGGATGACATTCTTTTCCCTGTCCAGTACTGTATGGAGTCAGCTGCAAGTGATGCACAGTTCAATGCAAAGGAGCTGTTTTAAGTCTAAATATTGTGATTCAATCCAGGATCTCAAGTGAAGGTAGCAAATTTTAATGAGAACTTCTGCATCGAATTGTAGTGACTTAATTTTGCATCAGCTTTTTGAAGACCATTCCAAATTCTGTAAATCACTGAGAAAAATACAAATTGCAATGTCCAGGGCATCCAGTACCATTTAATCCAATAGCTGAGTGATGGCAAAGTGGCGCAGTGGTTAGCAATGCTGCCTCACAGCGGCAGGGACCCAGGTTTGATTCCGGCCTTGGGTCATTGTCTGTGTGGAGTCTGCATGTTCTCCCCGTGTCTGTGTGGGTTTCCTCCGGGTGCTCTGGTTTCCTCCCACATTCCAAAGATATGTGGGTTAGGTGGATTGGCCGTGCTAAATTGCCCCTTAGTGTCCAAAAGACGTGTAGGTTAAGGGGATTCGTTTAAAGTTTTGTTTAAAGTTTATTTATTGGTGTCACAAGTAGGCTTACATTAACACTGCAATGAAGTTATTGTGAAAATCCATTAGGGAGTAAATATGTGGGGTTATGCGACTAGGACAGGGTGGGCGGGTGAGTCTGGGTGCAATGCTTTGTTAGAGGATCAGTGCTGACTCAAAGGGCAGAATGGCCTCCTTCTGCTCTGTAGGAATTCTATGATTTCACATGTTACATGAATTTTGAAATTGCAGAGTCAATTCAGGATCTAGGATTGATCCAATAGGAATCTTCTCCCATTGCAAGGACATGGGTTGACTTTGGGTTGTTTCTTCTGCTACCAGATTCCTGACAGTCACTTTGCTGTCAGAGCGATGAGCAACCCGCAACGAGACAGCTTCAGCGAGCAGTGAATCTAAACCATGTGGGCTCTTCTCAATAAAGGGGGACATGAGTCACAGTGCAGCAGGAGCTTGTTCATCGCGGTGAAGAACGCTCTCAATGATTGGCAATGGTGCAAAGGTGCGGCAAGGTAGCACAGTGGTTAGCACTGCTGCCTCACAGCACCAGGGACCCAGGTTCGATTCCCGGCTTGGGTCACTGTCTGTGTGGAGTTTGCACGTTCTCCCCGTGTCTGTGTGGGTTTCCTCTGGATGCTCCGGTTTCCTCCCACATTCTGAAAGGCATGCTGGTTAGGTACATTGACCCGAGCAGGCGCCGGACTGTGGCGACTAGGGAAATTTCATAGTAACTTCATTGCAATGTTAATATAAGCCTTACTTGTGACTAATAAATAAACTTTAAATACAAAATCAAATCAGAGCAGTAGAATGAATAGCTTTGTTCATAACCCCATAAACAACTGCCATTCACAGAAAACTATTCAAAACAATAAAATTAAATTGTGTTTCTTGCTCCTTCATCCACATAAAACCTAAACAGATCATTTACCTCATATCAAAAGATTAATCTAAAGAAAAGAATAGTACCTTTCATGTTGGAGGATGTTCTGAAAAGCTTTACAGCCAATAAATAATTACATTTTGAAGAGTACTCACTGTTGTTTTATACGCAAATGCTTGGCTGATTTCTGTACAGCAAGCACAAAAAACAAATAAATGATCAGGTGGCACAGTGGTTAGCACTGCTGCCTCACAGCACCAGGGACCCAGGTTCGATTCCCGGCTTGGGTCACTGTCTGTGTGGAACTTGCACATTCTCCCCATGTCTGCATGGGTTTCCTCCGGGTGCTCCGGTTTCCTCCCACAGTCCAAAGACATGGAGGTTAAGGTGGACCGGCCATGCTAAATCGCCCCTTAGTGTCCCAAGATGCTTGCGCAACATCCCAAATCTTACGTCAGCAAGAAAGGAAATGAGAGCAAGACAATGGTGGGCAGTCGGAGCTTATCCACTTCAATGCACAACTTCCACAAAGTGCGCTGGATTCTCAAGTTATAGAGTCAGCAGAGAAATATGGCCATTTGGCCCATCGTGCCTGTGCCTTAAGGGACGCCAAGGATGGGCAAGTTAGGTTGATTGGCCATGTTAAATTGTCCCTTAGTGTCAGGGGAATTAGCAGGGTAAATACATGGGGTTCCAGGGATAGCGCCCGGGTGGGATTGTTGTCAGCACAGGCTTGATAGGCCAAATGGCCTCCTTCTGCACTGTAGGAATTCTATTCTATGATAGGTAATCTGTTTCAGTGATGTTGGTTCTGGGCTATATGCTGCCCATGACATTAGAGTCTTTTACATGTACTGCACAAGCAGGCAGAGCCTTAATTCAACATTTCATTGGAATAACAATGCAGACTGTGTGCTCGACAAGGTATAAAGCTAATTTATGCAAGAAGTATCAAGTAACAACCTTTTGTTCATCGATTGCTTTTACTGTTTTCACATCTCTGTATTCCCGGTCAGACCAGATGTTTTCAAACCAAGAGCTTCTTGGCTAGTAGTGGTTAATTGATTGAGAATTAGCTTAAGAATTTCTCCACCAAATTACCCTAGGAAATGTCTCATTCTGTGTGTTAAACCAAGCTCCCAGTGCTTTGTAAGACTTGCCTCTGTTACAATCCCAGTAGATGTCATAACAGGGTGGGAAGATTCAAGAATGGAACATGGCACAAAAGATCATAGTGTTTTGTTATTTTTAGACAATGTGGAGGAACAGAGTCACAGGACCACAAATTAATTTTTATCAACAAGAAAAATAATTCAATAAACATGAAAAGTTTGATTGTGACACAATACTCCTACTTCATAAATATATACAGATTTGGAAATTAACATGGGCTGCAAATTATATCTTAGGCTTTATTAGTCTCAGTAACATACAATCCCTTTCGCTACACCGGCTGGCTGTGGTCAGACACACTCCACTCTGAACCCAAGTGAATTTCTGCGAATTTCTCCTCAAAATCCCCCCAGATGATTTTTATACTGTGAGCCATTTTATCTTACTAAATTCTGGTTCCTCATCAGTGATTTCAAATTCTGCTTTCAAAAAGACGAACTTTCAAATCTTCTTTTAAACAATGCTTTTCCTCGGCTGCTTCCATCAAGGTTTCACTCTCAGGTTTCACATCTTCCCCTTCAGGATTCTTTTGTCTTGACTGTTATGCAAACTCTTCACATTTGCTTTAACTATCGATTCCCAGACTCTATCAAGATAGCATCAAAATTTTGATTTACCTCTGAAGTCTGCTTTCCCACTTTAAATCTGGTTACTACAGCTGTCTCTTTAACTCAGAACACTCTATCTGCTTTTCCCTTGAATTCTCCTGAATAATATCTTGTTCAACTTCTTGGTCCCCGTTCTCTTAACTTCAGTCTTCCTAAAACATTCTTTCTGTCCCAATTCCCTGGTTGTCTGGACTTTATCTGGTTCCTTTGGAAGTCTGCCTTTTTACAGCCCCCTTGCTCTGTCCATCTTTACTTTTGGAGCCTTAAGCTCCTTCTTCAGGTGAGTGCCACTCAGCTGAAGAAGGAGCTTAAGGCTCCGAAAGCTTGTGGCTTTTGCTACCAAATAAACCTGTTGGACTTTAACCTGGTGTTGTTAAACTTCTTATTGTGTTTACCCCAGTCCAACGCTGGCATCTCCACATCACATCTTTTCTTTTGACAGAGATGTTCAGTCAGCGGCTTCCTATCTTCAACTGCGAATGAATTCAGTCAAAACTTAACTCAAAATCCTTCCTATCCTAAAGTTGCTAAGCAACGACTTTATGCTTCTGCCAGCTTGTTTGCTTTATTGATTTAATTTATTATTGTCACATGTATTGGGATACAGTGAAAAGTATTCTTGCACGCATAAAACATGATAAAACATACCATTCATAGAGTACATAGGGGAGAAGGAAAGGAGAGGGTGCAGAAGGTAATATTACTTCCAAAGCCAGGGTGCAGAGAAAGATCAGCCTAATACATGGTCGGTCCATTCAAATGTCTGATGGCAGCAGGGAAGAAGCTGTTCTTGAGTCGGTTGGTATGTGATCTCAGACTTTTGATTTGATTTGATTTTGTATATTTTTCCCGACGGAAGAAGAAGAATATGTCCGGGGTGTGTGGGGACAGTGATTGCGGTGGCTGCTTTTCCAAGGCAGCTGGAAATGTAGACAGAGTCAATGGATGGGAGGCTGGCTTGCGTGATGGACTGGGCTACGTTCACCTTTGTAGTTTCATGAGATCTTGGCCAAAGCAGGAACCATACCAAGCTGTGGTACATCCAGAAAGGATGCTTTCTATGGTGCATTTAATAGTTGTAGTACTCTCTAAGCACAATAGGAGCACAAGTTGAACAGAACAAACCCCCACACATACAAACACCTTTGTCTAGCATGAACCTAACTATATTCCTTACACAGAAACACTAAATTAAACCCACTTAAAACTATACCTTATTTATAATATTTAACAAGACAAATATAAATCACTTAAAACTACCTTTGTTTTCCTGTCATCTTTCTCATGCTAGCAGGTTAAGTGTGCTGATTGTCCCTTTAAGGGCAACACAACAGAGTAAGGCCTGGGTGACCAATCGGGACTCAGAGTGGGGAATCGCCCCAGGGGGAGGAGTTCTCTTACACAGAAAGCATTCCAGAACTAACTGCAGACAAGCTGCTGCTCTTCAAGATCCTAGTAAACAGACGCTTTGTTGTTCATTAATGAAGTCTCTGAAAGTACATAATTAACATTAAGAAAATACTTACTTGAACAATGTTATTGGGGAATGGCTTCACCGCTTACCTCAATTGGGAAGCCAATCTGTCAGCTTTTGCCCCTCTCTGGTCATTCCTGTCCCTCTTTTAGTTGCTGACATTGGTTTGACTGGAGTGTGTTACCGTCATCAGCCGCAGCTCACTGGAAGGAAGACCACTCTATCCACCTTCTTCCCAGTGGGTCTCGTTTGTTATGTTGACTGATCCTTCCCCTATACAAACGCAACGGTGAATCGCAGAACAAGCATAAAGACAGGCCCAGCCAAGGGATTCCAGCTCATGGGAAGACACGCCATTTCCATATTTTGGCAACTCCTTGGCTTTCTCCTCTATTTTAATTTAGGCTCAAACGTAAAGGATTTGATTTATTATTGTCACATGCATTGGGATACAATGAAAAGTATTGTTTCCTGCGCGCCATACTGACAAAGCATACCATTCATAGAGTACAGAGGGGAGAAGGAAAGGAGATGGTGCAGAATGTAGTGTTACAGTTACAGATAGGGTGAAGAGAAAGATCAGCTTAATGTGTGATAGGGTCATTCAAAAGTCTGATGGCAGCAGGGAAGAAGCTGTTCTTGAGTCGGTTGGTACGTGTTTTCAGATTTTTGTATTTTTTTCCCAATGGAAGAAGGTGGAAGAGACTATATCCAGAGTGCATGGGGTCCTTAATTATGCTGCTTTTCTGAGGCAGCGGGAAGTGTAGACGGAGTCAATGGATGGGAGACTGGTTTGAGCGATGGACTGGGCTACGTTCACACCCCTTTGTAGTTTCTTGCGGTCTTGGTCAGAGCAGGGGAAATTCCAAGCTGTGATACATCCGGATAGGATGGTGCATCTGTAAAAATTGATGAGAGTCGTTGCAGACATGCCAAATTTCCTTAGCCTCCTGAGAAAGTAGAGGCACTGTGGGCTTCCCTTTGTGTAGCATCAGCGTGGAGGGACCAAGACAGGCGATCTGGACACCTAGAGGAGGAAAAAGGAGTTAGCAGGCGAAATAAAAAGTGCTGGTGAGGTTGACAGCAAGGAGGAAAGCTGGAGACTAAAGAAAATCCTCAAACGCTGAGGCTTCTGTCATGTCACACTCTGCAGGAAGCCAGACTTGGAATGGAAAACAGGCTCCAACATCAGAGCTCAACACTCTAATTACTGAGGTAAAACTGTTAGGATTTTAGCAAAAGTGAGGAGGAAATGATGACAAATTGGTTTGATGTAAATAGTGAAGCATTTTCCCAAATGACCACCATTGTTCATATGAGAATTTTTATCAGCCGTGCCTCCTTCCACGATGCCCATTGAAATGAAAAGTGCCTGATTCTGATCAAATGATGAACAGGTCACGATAAAGGGCAGTCTCCCCGATTAACTAGGCCTCCCCTCAAATTCCTCCCTCGATCATCCACATGAGTGGCCCAGGAATTTCAGTACCTGAAACTTCTGCTTGAGAACATCAAGCCTCTGTTGCTTCTTCTCAAATGGGTCTTGGCTTTGGAACAAATGGGAAATTAATGGGTCATTGAATTCCTGCAGTGCGGAAAGAGGCCATTCGGCCCATCGAGTCTGCACCAACAACAATCCCACTCAGGCCCTATCCCCGTAACCCCACATATTTACCCTGCCAGTCCCCCTGATGCTGAGGGACAATTTAACTTGGCCAATCAACCTAACCCGCATATCTTTGGCAACCCTTAGGACACAGGCACAATAGGCCGAATGGCCACATTTCTCTGCTGATTCTATAGCATGAGGATCCAGCGCATTTTGTGCAGTTGTGTGTTGACATGGATGATCTCCGGCTGTCCTCTTGCTCTCTTATCCTTTCCCGCTGACAAATGATTTGGGACGTTGCCTAAACTTGCAGATGACATGGCGTGGTCACAATGACACTCCGAACAAAATAAAGGCTGCTCCCTCCCACCCCCAATCTCCACAGCTGAATCTCAGGGTAGCGGGTCGGAAGGTAGGATCTGTGACCTAACTAACACGACAATTGCTGGAATTGTACCGCCTCGCCTGCCCGAGGCTCGTAAAATCCCACCCGAGGCTAACGGAGAATGCCATTCTGCCCGCCCTGATTCTGGGGTAGGTGTGCCGGTAAAACTCCGGCAAAATAAATTGTAAGCCATACGATCCTGCTATCGATTGAAATGAAGCCTGTGGCCAAACAAATGGTTAAGTGCTGGTGTCACTTTTTTTAGCGCTGTTGGCAGTACACTGCCGATGTTCCTTTGTGGTCACAGACGTGATTCCATGAAATGCACAGTTCATGTCTGGCTTCGATCGCGACACACAGCCTCTATGGAAGATTAGAGATCTGTCTCATTTCAAATTATGAAAGGCTATATTTGGGACCAGCTGAATAGAACAGCTGCTCTTTTCCTGTCCAATAATTCCACATGTTTTAATAGTTTTCTCCTAGAATGTGCTCCCACACTCCACAAGGACTCTTAGTTAAAAATCTATAATTGTTAACTTACTTGTTCTTCACCTTAACATGCTGACGGCGCAATAACATGGCTGTACCAAATCACCACAACCTCCATTACCCATCCCGTTTAAAACCCATAGGCCGGAATTCTCTAGCCGATCACGCCGGCAGTGCACCTCCTGCCGCGGGGTTCCCATTGGAGAATGGGAATTCCCATTGACAGCGGCAGGACCAGAGGATCCCACCATGAGCGAATGGCATGCCACCAGCGAATGGCATGCCACCTCCTGGTGCCAAGAATCTGGCCCATAACCTGCCATGTTAATATGTGCCTCTGGCAAGCGGTCAGCATTCTATGGAGCTGGTGGTGTAGTGATAAAGTCACTGGGCTCAGTCTAAGTTGATGCTTTAGAGACATGGGTTCAAATCTCACCAAGCTGGCTGGTGGAACTTAAATTTAATTAATAACAATGGAATTTTTTTTTAAAAAGCTCATCCCATTAAAAACTATCAATTGTTGTAAAAACCCATTGGTTAACTAATGTTCTTTGGAAAAGGAAATCTTCCATCCTTACCCAGCCTGGCCTACATGCGATTCCAGACTAACATCAGTCAACAAAGATCTGACTACACTCACCACATTTTCCAGCACTGGAGGTTATGGCAGTTTCCCACACAGTGAGTTCCAGACTCCCACCACCCTCTGGATGAAAAGATTTCTTCTCGACTCCCCTCTTAGCCTTCTATTGACCTTAAATCTCTGCCCCTGGTTGTTGACCCTTCTACTCATGCAAAAAGTGCCTTCCTATCCACCCTATCCATGCCCCTCGTAATCTTATGCAGCTCTATCAGGTGCCCTCTCAATCTTTGCTTCTCTGATACTTGTCTTAGTTGTAGGGCCCATGGATTCATACCTTGCTAATGTTGTTCGGGAAGAAAGCAGGAACTTCTATTTATATAATGTGCTAACACATTCTTGGGGCACCTCAAAGTTCTTGACATCCAGTCAGCTTAAACCATTATCCTCACACCTGCAAGCCACCCACCATCCTGACTTGGAAATATATCGTTGTTCCTTCACTGGCGCTGGGTCAAAATCCTGGAATTCCCTCCCTAATAGCAGTGTGGGTGTACCTACACTTCACAGACTGCAGCGGTTCAAGACGGTAGCTCATCACCACCTTCTCAAGGGCAATTAGGGATGGGAATTAAATGCTGATGTGGAGATGCTGGCGTTGGACTGGGGTAAGCACAGTAAGAAGTCTCACAACACCAGGTTAAAGTACAACAGGTTTATTTTTATTTGCTACCAAATAAACCTGTTGGACTTTAACCTGGTGTTGTGAGACTTCTTACTGGAATTAAATGCTGGACAGCCAGCGATGCCAACATCTCATAAATGAACAAAGAAAAAAAAGTACAATGGGGACGGGTTTTTCCAAAATCTCCAATTTATCCCCATATTTGGAAAGTTTACTATGTTGATCCACCAGGAGGAATTCTTTAATTGTAGGCAATAAAATCAAATACTCCAACTTATAAATCGAAGAAAAGGGTTTAATAAAGAAACTTTATTACTCCAACATTTGAGGCCTCATCTTGGGCTATTCCAAGCCCCCACAAACCCCAGGAGCATCTTATTTAGTCAGCTGGTCAGCTGATTACCACATCATTTTGTCATTGGTTACATAGTTTACTGGGTCAGCCGACCCCTACAGAAGTTATCATGGTCACACTGCAACAGATCCAATGTTATCATTGGTTACATTCTAACATACTCTGGGATCTGGCAAGTTGACCACTATCATTTGATCATTGCTTGCTGGGAATAGAGGCTCCAGGTTAGTACACAAAACACAAACCTATGACTTTCAACATTACAATGACCACATCAAAGGACTTTGTTTGTTGTAAAGCGCTTTGGGATGTCCTGAGGTTATGACAGGCGCTACGTAAGTGCAATTCCTTTATTCTTTCTATGTGCTGAAATAACTTTAAAAGTCCGGGTGGGCAGCTTTGCAATGGTAGGTGGCACGGTGGCACAATGGTTAGCACTGCTACCTCACAGTGCCAGGGACCCGGGTTCGATTCCCGGCTTGGGTCACTGTCTGTATGGAGTCTGCACGTTCTCCCCGTGTCTGCGTGGGTTTCCCCCGGGTGCTCCGGTTTCCTCCCACAGTCCGAAAGACGTGCTGGTTAGGTGCATTGGCCATGCTAAATTCTCCCTCAGTGTACCCAAACAGGGTTTTCACAGTAACCTCATTGCAGTGTTAATGTAAGCCTACTTGCGACACTAATAAATAAACTAAACTCAACAAAAGGCCCAATTTTAACTCAAAAACACTTAGGCCGAGTTAAAATCAGGCACAACTGTATGCTGATTGCTTCCACAATCAGTAACAAGTGTGGGTTTAATCTGGCTGTGAATCAGTTAAGGGGTGGAAAATGCAAAGGCAGTTTCCACGCCTGCCTTCTGTCCTGAAAAATGTAATTATTTAGAATGTTGATTACTGTGTTGCCAACCACATCATCTGTCCCATCAGGGAGTCCTGCAAACAATCTGCAGCACGAGGCTCTTCCCGGGAAGTCTATGGAGGATGCAGTTGTTGTGAAGACCAGCCTGATTTATTTAAACCCTGCTGTGATTTGAGAAAGAGAATTCAATTGTTAATATTTATCTCTTTAATATTGTTTTGTTCGTGTTGAAGATTCAAAGCACTGAGTGTGTATATCCTTTAATGAATTACTGCACAACCAAATCCATTAAGAATATTTATTTTCATCTGTGTTCCATCTGTGCAAATTATTGAATGTTTGAGGCGTTCCTTAATTTTAAAATTGACTTTGACCACTAGTTAGAAATAAGAGGGGGTGTAAATCGATGGGGAGTCTTACAAAATCAAAATGGAAGACACATAGCTAACACTGCTGCCTCACAGCGCCAGGGACCCGGGTTCGATTCCAACCAGGTTGTACTAACCTGGAGCCTCTATTCCCAGCAAGCAATGATCAAATGATAGTGGTCAACCTGCCAGATCCCAGAGTATGTTAGAATGTAACCAATGATAACATTGGATCTGTTGCAGTGTGACCATGGTAACTTCCATAGGGGTCGGCTGACCCAGTAAACTATGTAACCAATGACAAAATGATGTGGTAGTCAGCTGACCAGCTGACTAAATAAGATGCTCCTGGGGTTTGTGGGGGCTTGGAATAGCCCAAGGTGAGGCCTTGCACGTTCTCCCAGTGTCTGCGTGGGTTTCCTTTGGGTGCTCTGGTTTCCTCCCACACTCCAAAGATGTGTAGATGAAGTGATTTGGCCATGCTAAATTGCCCCTTGGTGTGCCAAGATGTGTAGGTTAGAGAGATTAGCGGGGTAAATATGAGGGGTTGCGGGGATAGAACCTGGGTGGGATGCTATGTCGGAGAGTCAGTGGGCACAGTGGCACGGCAGCACAGTGGTTAGCAATGCTGCCTCACAGCGCCAGGGACCCAGGTTCGATTCCCGGCTTGAGTCACTGTCTGTGTGGAGTCTGCATGTTCTCCCCGTGTCTGCATAGGTTTCCTCTGGGTGCTTCGGTTTCCTCCCACAGTCCAAACGACGTGCTGGTTAGGTGTACTGGCCATGCTAAATTCTCCCCCCAGTGTACCTGAACAGGCGCCGGAGTGTGACAACTGGGGGATTTTCACAATAACTTCATTGCAGTGTTAATGTAAGCCTACTTGTGACATTAGTAAATAAACCCAATGGGCTGAATGGCTTCCTTCTGCATTGTAGGAATTCTATAATGCAGTTTTCTTTTACCATTTTCCTGGGACTTCAATGTCTCTTTGATGAAATTACGGTGAATGAGTTGGAGCGCACCCAGAGTAAATCACCCCCACCTCATGTGTTTTGCTGCTTAATAAACCTGATTTACTGCTAGAAAGATCTAGAGCAGGATTTTCTGAATCCCCCATCATGCCCCAATGGAGGTCAGAAGCCCTGTGTGCAAAACTGTCATTTACCTGTGAACCCCTCACTCACCGCCAAATTGGCCAATTAGGCGGCCAGAAGACTGGCTCATCGCTCATCCAAAGACACTAGGTGGGCCCTCGAGGCTGGAGGACAAATAGGAGCCCCTCCTGCATTGGAGAAGTAGCAGGATTCCATGTTCAGGTGACAGTCCCAAAATGGAGGCACCATCTCTCCAGCTTTTAAATTTTCAAATAAAACTACTTCAGGAGCTGGGCCAATGTTGGAGGGGGGAGTGGGGGTTTGGGTGGGGTGGTGGTGGTGGTGTGAATCCCCTCCACAGGAGCGGCCTGGTGGAGTTGCTAATGATGTGGAGATGCCGGCGTTGGACTGGGGTAAACACAGTAACAGTTTTAACAACACCAGGTTAAAGTCCAAGAGGTTTATTTGGTAGCAAATACCATTAGCTTTCGGAGCGTTGCTCCTTCATCAGATGGAGTGGAAATCTGCTCTCAAACAGGGCACAGAGACACAAAATCAAGTTACAGAATACTAATTAGAATGCGAATCCCTACAACCAACCAGTTCTTAAAGATGCAGACAATGTGAATGGAGGGAGCATTAAGCACAGGTTAAAGAGATGTGTATTGTCTCCAGACAGGACAGCCAGCAAGCCCAGGAGGCAAGCTGTGGGGGTTACTGATAGTGCGACATAAACCCAACATCCCGGTTTAGGCCGTCCTCATGTGTGCGGAACTTGGCTATCAGTTTCTGCTCAGCGACTCTGCGCTGTCGTATGTCGTGAAGGCCGCCTTGGAGAACGCTTACCTGAAGATCAGAGGCCGAATGCCCGTGGCCGCTGAAGTGTTCCCCAACAGGAAGAGAACAGTCTTGCCTGGTGATTGTTGAGCGGTGTTCATTCATCCGTTGTCGTAGCGTCTGCATGGTCTCCCCAATGTACCATGCCTCGGGACATCCTTTCCTGCAGCGTATCAGGTAGACAACGTTGGCCGAGTTGCAAGAGTATGTACCGTGTACCTGGTGGATGGTGTTCTCACGTGAGATGATGGCATCCGTGTCGATGATCCGGCACATCTTGCAGAGGTTGCTGTGGCAGGGTTGTGTGGTGTCGTGGTCACTGTTCTCCTGAAGGCTGGGTAGTTTGCTGAGGACAATGGTCCATTTGAGGTTGTGCGGTTGTTTGAAGGCAAGAAGTGGGGGTGTGGGGATGGCCTTGGCGAGATGTTTGTCTTCATCAATGACATGTTGAAGGCTCCAGAGGAGATGCCGTAACTTCTCCGCTCCGGGGAAGTACTGGACGACGAAGGGTACTCTGTTCACCGTGTCCCGTGTTTGTCTTCTGAGGAGGTCGGTGCGGTTTTTCGCTGTGGCGGAGCACTTCAGTGGTCACGGGCATTCGGCCTCTGATCTTCGGGTAAGCGTTCTCCAAGGCGGCCTTCAAGACACACGACAGCGCAGAGTCGCTGAACAGAAACTGATAGCCAAGTTCCGCACACATGAGGATGGCCTAAACCGGGATGTTGGCTTTATGTCACACTATCAGTAACCCCCACAGCTTGCCTCCTGGACTTGCTGGCTGTCCTGTCTGGAGACAATACACATCTCTTTAACCTGTGCTTAATGCTCACTCCTCCACTCACATTGAATGTATCTTTAAGAACTGGTTGGCTGTAGAGATTTGCATTCTAATCAGTATTCTGTAACTTGATTTTGTGTCTCTGTGCCCTGTTTGAGAGCCGATTTCCACTCCATCTGACGAAGGAGCAGTGCTCCGAAAGCTAATGGTATTTGCTACCAAATAAACCTCTTGGACTTTAACCTGGTGTTGTTAAAACTGTTACGGAGTTGCTAATACCAGACAGGCAGCTGGAGTTTCCCAGCCTGCCTGGAGTGCTGTTCCCTTAGACTGCCACCAGGAGGCCACGTCCAGGTAGCTGCCATTTTCCCTAAAGTTTCCAGGAACCAATCTTTTTGGGCCAACCGAATAAACTAAATCAAGTTAGCGAGAGGATAAATTAAAATGGGCAGCTCCCAAAAGGAAGGAAACCGCCCGAAACAAAAGACAAAGCGGAAAGGAAACTTCAAACATCAAATCAAAATGTGATTAAGGGGATCAATAATGCACCCAAAGCCCCTGTGGTGCCCAGCGGACACGGAAGGCATTAACTGTGCCCTCAAACACCGCATGCTCCCTCTCCAGGGACACCCAGCTGTGAATATAGCCACGGAAGAGGGGCAGACAGTCAGGTCGGACGACCCACTCGGTCGCCCGCTGCCTGGACCTCCTTAAGAGCTTCCAGGAACCTGGGAAGGTGACTGGCAAATTCCAATTGGCCTTTAACCATTAGGCCTTAACAGGCCCTTAACTAGTTGAATCAGTTACCTGACACTTGTAAGCACGCATCCGACACCACCCCACACACACACACACACCCTTCCCGCAGTCCGACCTCAGGGAAAATGGCCAGGGATGGAGCTGGGGACCCAGATCAGTGCCATGAACCTTTGCACTCACCCGCCTCCATGCCTGTCCCCATTGAGAGCTCAAAGTCCTCACTCTGGGTTTTCACAGAGTTGTTCATCAGTCAGAGAGAATACAGGACGTCTCAAATACTCAGAGAGGTTAGGAACTGTCATATATGCTCATCCCGGACACACTCCGTGATCCGACGCTTTATACGGAGAAACATGCACATCGGTTCAGGGAGAGCAAGGCCCTTAAACAGAAAAATATTCTTCAGGGTTCTCCGTATGAACCGTGAAATGTAATCACCTCCTCACATTACACCAGGGAATGGTTGTGCTAGTTAAATATCAGCAAGCTGGCTGTGATCAGAGTGAATTCAGGCAGCTGATATCCTAACGCCTTCAAACTGCCCACTTCCTTCTGTTGACACTGTTCCTCCTTTGTGATCCAAAATGTCCGACACAGGAAGACTGTTGTTCTGTGAAAGTATTCAGTCACCGTCAACAAAAAGAAGCAGCTAACACCTCCCGTTAAAACAATGCAGGGAGGGGGGAATAATTCCATTATAGATACCAATACATTTATTTATTAGTGTCACAAGTCGGCTTACATTAACACTGCAATGAAGTTACTGTGAAAATCCCCCAGTCGCCACATTCCGGGTACACTGAGGGAGAATTCAGCATGGCCAATGCACCTAACCAGCACATCTTTCGGACTGTGGGAGGAAACCGGAGCACCCGGGGGAAACCCACACAGACACGGGGGAGAATGTGCAGACTCCGCACAGATAGTGACCCAAGCTGGGAATCGAACACGGGTCCCTGGAGCTATAAGGCAGCAGTGCGAACCATTAATATTCACATTGTCAAGTTTTTATTTGTGCTCAGTGCTGAATCTTTGCTGTCCCTCTTCCACAAAGCAGACTTCACCACTGCAATGTAGAAACAGGAGAAGATCATTTAACCACTCAATCCCATTTTAATTAGATCATGGCTGATCTGCATCTTAACTCCATTTGCCTGCCTCAGTTCCATATTCTTTCATTCTCTTTCTCAACCAAATCCTGTCAATCTTAATTTTTAAATTGTCAACAGATCTCCCAGCCTCAACGGCTCTTTAGGGGAGAGAGTTCCAGATCACAGAATCCCTCGAGTACAGAAGGAGGCCATTCGGCCCATCGAGTCTGTACCGACCACAATCCCATCCAGGCCCTATTCTCGCAAACCCATACATTTACATTGCTAATCCCACTGACACTAGGGTCAATTTAGCATGGCCAATCAACCTAACCCGCACATCTTTGGGCTGTGGCAGGACAATGGAGCACCCAGAAGAAACTCACACAGACACGGGGAGAATGTGCTGACTCCACACAGACAGTGAGCCGAGGCCAGAATTGAACCTGGGTCCCTGGCGCTGTGAGGTAGCTGCACTAGCCATTGTGCCACCGTGCCACCCGAGATTTCCACTACTCCTTGATGCCACTTGGCATCACCCCTGAACAGCCGATTAAAGGTTAAAGCTTGTGATCTGATCTAACCACCAGAGGAAATAGCATTTTACAATTTATTAAATTCTTTTGTCACCTCCAACATCTCAATGATATCGCCTCTTAATCTTCGGTACTTGAGGGAATGCGTGCTTAGTTTATCAAATCTGTCTTCATAACTGAAATCCTATCAGCCCCACAAGCTGGAACAGACTGGAATTCAGGCAGGATGCTGGCTAGGATTTTCTGATCTGGTTCGCCTGCCCCGCTACCAGCGAGAATGGAGAATTTGGCCCTCAGCGAAAACCCTATTCACTGCAACGGGACTGAAGAATCCCAGCCGCGGAATCCCAACCAATGGCGGAGGGAGTAAATATTTAAAGTGATGGATGGAGTACTAATGGTGTCCTGGATGGTGTTGGACCTCTTGAGTTTTGTTGGAGCTGCACTCATCCAAGCAAAGGGTGAGTATTCCATCACACTCCTGACTTGTGCCTTGTAGATGGTGGACAGGCTTTGGGGAGTCAGGAGGTGAGTTACTCACTGGAGGATACCCAGCTTCTGACCTGGTCAGTATGTAGTTGGCCCATTTCACTTTCTGGTCAATGGGAACTCCAGGATATTGGTGGTCGGGAATGTGACACTAGTATTGCCATTCCATCTCATGGCATGGTGATGGTTAGATTCCCTCCCATTGGAGATGGTCCTTGCCCAGCATTTGTGTGACATGAATGTTACTTATCAGCCCAAGCCTGAATGTTGTCCAGGTCTTGCTGCATGTGAGCGCAGTGAATGGTACTGACACTGCAATCATCAGTAAACATCCCCGTGTATGATGTTATGATGGAGGGAAAGTCACTGCTGAAGTAGCTGAAGACAGGTGTGCCTAGGACACTACCCTAAGGCACTCCTGTTGTGATGTTCTGGGGCTGAATGATTGGCGTCCAAAAACCATAACCAACATTTTCAATTGTGCTAAATATGACTCCAACCAGTCAGGTTTTCCTCCTGATTCCCATTGACTCCAGTTTTGCAACTTTGAGTATTTAACTTATGAAGATTTGATAGAGAAGGGGTTTGATGGGGAAAGGGTTTGATGGGGAAGGGGTTTGATAGAGAAGGGGTTTGATGGGGAAAGGGTTTGATGGGGAAGGGGTTTGATGGGGAAGGGATTTGATGGGGAAGGGGTTTGATGGGGAAAGGGTTTGATGGGGAAGGGGTTTGATGGGGAAGGGATTTGATGGGGAAGGGGTTTGATGGGGAAGGAGTTTGATGGGGAAAGGGTTTGATGGGGAAAGGGTTTGATGGGGAAGGGGTTTGATAGAGAAGGGGTTTGATGGGGAACAGGTTTGATGGGGAAGGGGTTTGATGGGGAAGGGATTTGATGGGGAAGGGGTTTGATGGGGAAAGGGTTTGATGGGGAAAGGGTTTGATGGGGAAGGGGTTTGATGGGGAAGGGGTTTGATGGGGAAGGGGTTTGATGGGGAAGGGGTTTGATGGGGAAGGGGTTTGATGGGGAAGATATTTGATAGGGAAGGGATTTGATAGGGAAGAGGTTTCATGGGGAAAGGGTTTGATGGGGAAGGGGTTTGATGGGGAAGGGATTTGATGGGGAAGATATTTGATAGGGAAGGGGTTTGATAGGGATGAGGTTTCATGGGGAAGGGGTTTGATAGGGAAGGGGTTTGATAGGAAAAGGGTTTGATAGGGAAGGGGTTTGATGGGGAAGAGGTTTGATGGGGAAAGGGTTTGATGGGGAAGGGATTTGATGGGGAAGGGATTTGATGGGGAAGGGATTTGATAGGGAAGGAGTTTGATAGGGAAGGGGTTTGATAGGGAAGGGGTTTGATGGGGAAGGGGTTTCATGGGGAAGGGGTTTGATGGGGAAGGGATTTGATCAGGAAGGGGTTTCATGGGGAAGGGGTTTCATAGGGAAGGGGTTTGATAGGGAAGGGGTTTATGGGGAAGGAGTTTGAGGGAGGGGTTTGATAGGGAAGGATTTTGATGGGGTAGCCGTGGGTAAGATGCATCCACTCGTAGAGGAGAAAGGACTTCTTGCAAGCTATCCCCAGCACACCATCTAATTCTATTTTTTACTCTTGTTCAATGCTTTTATAACCATACTCTAACTCTTTTAACTCTCTAATAATGTCCTATTTCAATTCTTTCTTCCCTGCTGCCATCAGACTTTTTGAATGGACCTACCTTACATTAAAGTTGATCTTTCTCTGCACCTGAGCTATGACTGTAACATTATATTCTGCACCCTCTCCTTTCCTTGTACCCTATGTACGCTATGGACGGTGTGCTTTGTCTGTATAGTGCGCAAGTAACAATACTTTACCCTGTACACCGATACACGTGACAATAGTACATCAAATCTGAATCAAAATAATATAAATAGATCGCTAATAAATCCAATAACAAATTCAGGAGAAGCGTCTTTATCCTGCAGTTCCAGGAACATTTACAAATGGGCCCGGCTTTGAAGGATACATTGCTAGTGCTATTTGAAGTAGAGTGGAAGACAACAAAGCGTGGAACTTACTGCCATATGGAATAACTGAGGGAAATAGCAGGAGTGCATTTAACAGGAAGTTAGATCAATGCAGGAGGGAGGAAGAAACAGAAGCTTACAGTGATGTGGTTAGTCGGAGTTGGTTAGAAGGAGGTTCATATTGAGTATAAAGACTGACATTGCCCATTGGAGCCTAATAGCCTGTTTCTGTGCTGCAAATTCTATGTAACTTTTCTCCAAGTCCTTTCAGGCTATGACATTCCTTATTTATTCTTTTCACTCCTTTGCACCCGCATCATGTTGGCTCATTCCCACTGTATTATTTATCTATTTCCTGTTCCTTCAGTCTCACTGCATATTTTTTATTTATATCCGGTTGGCTCCTTGCGGCTGGATTCTTTATTTATTTCCTGTCAAACTCGTAATTATCAACTTATTTTCTTCCTCACCTGCCACAGTGGCTGACTCTATTTGTTTCTCATTGTGTTATCTATTTATTGAGGGGGCGATCTTCCCAAAAATATTCTCGTCAAAAAAGTCTGAAGAACGATTTTTGGGCGAGCTACCCCGTGCAATTTTCCCACACTCTTATTTTTGGCAGCGGGAGTTTCACGCTGTTTGGAGTGGGGCGGAGCCTAATCTCGCCGGGAAGCCGGGACAGACTGCTCAGAGCACCATTGCGCAGGTGCTCCAATCTCCCAGTGCACTGGGAGACCTCCTGCCAACACCACCCCCCCCTCCGCCCACAGACATCATTCCCCCCCCACATCATCGGCGATAGTGTAACCTCTCCCCATGGCAACATGGATCACCATCATCGGGGCATCAGAACCCTCCTGATGAGTCCCCCGTCACAACAGTCTCTGCAGCTCCCCCCCCCCACCCCGTAGACAATCACCCGCTTGCACACCCCCCCCCCCCCTTTGCCAATCGCCTCCCCTGAGATGTCTGATGGTTGTGAAAAGTGCTTTGTAATTGGTCCCCATAACTACCTATTTCAAGCCAACTTCCACTTTCTGTGTGTCAACGCTATCCACCCCTTCCCCCTAACAGAAGATCTCCTGTGCTTTATAACAGGACATGTTGTATTCTACAGTCGGGCATTCCTTTCATAGAATCCCTACAGTGCAGAAGGAGGCCATTCAGCCCATCCTGTCTGCACCGACCACAATCCCACCCAGGACCTATTCACGTAACCCCACATATTTACCCTGTTAATCTGCTTACACTAAGGGGCAATTTTGCATGGCCAATCCACCAAACCCGCACATCTTTGAACTGTGAGAGGAAACCAGAACACCCAGAAGAAACCCACGCAGACACGGGGAGAACATGCAAGCTCGACACAGATGGTGACCCGAGGCCAGAATTGAACCTGGGATCCTGGCGCTGTGAGGCAGCTGTGCTAACCACTGTGCCACCGTGCCGCCCTGTCATTATGAAAGATCACACCCTCCATCTCGCTGTGAACATCTCCTAACAAATTCGTTATCCCTTTCATCATTTTATTTCGATGTCATTTTGCAAATGCTGTTTGCTGTACTTGGTTAATTCTGCCTTGGAGCATTTTTTTTTTGCCATCGTTCTAAGCCAGGAAGTCTTGCTGATTTGGAGTGGGTTAAAAATCTGGATGTCTCCCGCACAGCAAGTGGCTGCGAGTCAGTGCGCTGTGAACAGAACAGAAGAACACGAGCTCACATTTGGAATGTAACATGCGTCCTGGTGAGAAAGGAATAGATCATGAATCCTCGCTGTAAACTCGTTCCAACGTTTCCCAGCCTGCATCGCCAGCAAGTCTTATCAGATGATGAATGGTGCAGTGCAGCAACAAAGAAGAGATATTACATTACTGCCCCAAGTGCAGCGCAACTCATCTATATCCATCTGCCCAGGACAAAGGAAATACGCTTCATATAACAGCTCTGGCTTTATCCCATAGAGTTTCTATAGAGAACATCAGCCAAACAACATCTTTTCCCATAACCTTGTACAACTCACTCTCAGGAAGTTCTGAATTAGTCACTTATTGAAATTTTTTCAGTCTATTCATAATGTTTACAGATCAGAGAATCCCTACAGTGCAGAAGGAGGCCATTCAGCCCATCGACCCTACACCGACAACATTCCCACCCAGGCCCTATCCCCGTAACCCCACGTATTTACCCCACTAATCCCCCTCACACTAAGGGACAATTTAGCACGGCCAATCAACCTAACCCGCATATCTTTGGACCGTGGGAGGAAACCAGAGCACCCGGAAGAAACCCATGCAGACACGGGGAGAATGTGCAAACTCCACACAGTCACCCGAGGCCGGAATCGATCCCGGGTCTCTGGCACTGTGAGGCAGCAGTGCTAACCACTGTGCCACCGTGCCGATGTGGAAAGTAACTTTTACCTCAACCGGTGGTTGGTGAATGCATTGAATGGACTACACCAGCCATCAGTGTGGAAAAACAAATTACATTTCTAACTTATTAATATCATGGATTCAGAAAACCAATGGAAATTGGCCAGATTCACAGATATTAGCAAATTATAAAGAGGGGGGGGTGTCGAGGTGGGGGGGAAGAGTTATCTCGGGAACCAAAAACCACAATGGCCTTGGAAACATAACACACTGCATGTAGAAAGCCAACGCCTCTACTTTCTCAGATGGCTAAGGATCTTTGGCATGTCCACTACAACTCTCACCAATTTTTACAGATGAACCATAGAACACATTCTATCGAGATGCATCACAGCTTGCCACAGCTCCTCCTCTGACCAAACCCGCCAGAAACTACAAAGGGTTGTGAACGAAGCCCAGTCCATTACGGAAACCAGCCTCCCATCCATTGACTCCATCTACACTTCCCGCTGCCTCAGAAAAGCAGCCAGCATAATCAAGGACCCCACATGCTCTCTTCCACCTTCTTCCATCGGGAAAAAGTTACAAAATTCTGAAAACACATACCAACAGACTCAAGAGTGGTTTTCCCTGCTGTTATCAGACTTTTGAATGAACCTATCATATATTAAGTTGATCTTTCTCTACACCCTAGCTGTGGCTGTAACACTACATACTGCACCCTGTCCTTTCCTTCTCCCCTCTATACTCTATGAATGGTATGTTTTGTCTATATAGCATGTGGGAAACGGATTAGACAGGGTCTTTTAAGAGACTTTTGGATAAGTTCATGGAAGTTAGTAAGATAGAGGGTTATAGGTAAGCCTAGTAGGTAGGGACATGTTCGGCGCAACTTGTGGGCCGAAGGGCCTGTTTGTGTTGTAGCTTTTCTATGTTCTGTGAAATGGGAGTTATTTTCAGCTATTTCCTGGAGATGTATGGGTTGCCTATTTGTGACAAATACTGTACTTCAAAGAGATAGCCCTTGTCTCCAAAGAGTCAAACATTGAACCTGCTGCAATAAGTGCAGAATCCATAATTCCCTTAAGACGTGAGCAGGATGACAATTTGTGTATCCACATGCAGCATATAGAGTGATTGCTCCAGTTGCTGCCTGACCTGCTGAGTATGTCCTGCTATTTTTATAAACGAAAGAGATAGTCATTGATTTCAGGAAGTGCAGTGGAGGACATGCCCCTGTCTAAATCAACGGCGATGAAGTGGAAATGCTCGAGAGCTTCAAGTTTCTATGTGTCAGCAACATGTCCTGGTCCCTCCATGCTGATGCTGTAGTTAAGAAAGCCCACCGACGCCTCTACTTTCTCAGTAGGCAAAGGAAGTTCGGCATGTCTGCTACAACTCTCATCAATTTTTACAAATGCACCATAGAAAGCATCCTATCCGGATGCATCACAGCTTGGTATGGCTCCTGCTCTGACCAAAACCGCAAGAAAGTACATAGAGTTGTGAATGAAGTCCAGTCACAAACCAACCTCCCATTCATTGACTCTGTCTACACTTCCCACAGCCTCGGGAAAGCAGCCAGCATAGTCAAGGACCCACACACCCCAGACATACTCTCTTCCACCTTCTTCCGTTGAGAAAAAGATACAAAAGTCTGAGAACATGTACCAACCAACTCAAGAACGGCTTCTTCCCTGCTGCCATCAGACTTTTGAATGGACCTACTTTATATTAAGCTGATCTTTCGCTACACTCTGTCTGTAACTGCAACACTACATTCTGCGTCCTATCCTTTCCTTCTCCCCTATGTACTTTATAAATTGTATGCTTTGTCTGTATAATGCCCAAGAAGCAATACTTTTCATTGTATCCCAATACATGTGACAATAATAAATCAAATCAAATCAAAAAAAAATTCAGAGTTCCAGCATCTGCAGTGTTTTGCTCTTGTATCAATGTTGAGTTTTATGTGCCCCACCAACGCGTCAGACTACGGTATCGGTGACCTGAGAAATGTGGCAGCGAGTCACCAAACCTGCTGACCCTTCCCCCATCTCCAGTCACTGTCTGTGAGGGGTGTGTAACAAGAAGGTTTGCCATTGCCAACTTCATCGCTTTTGGTAGCAGGAAGTTGGTGCTGTTCCCTGGCTGCAAGTTCGAGTCCTGCAAGTGATAGAATTTATCCAAGGAAGTGAGATTTATAAAGCCCTGTGGAAAGGACGGCCAGGAAAATGTTGACCCATGACGTTTGGTTATCCATCTGAAAACAGAGTCAGTATTGGAGAAAACCAATGTCATTAGCTTGTAGCAACTCTAGAGGTGCATTATGGTAGCACGTGAGAGAAAAGAGTAAGAGGATCTAGTGGTGGACGCTCATGTGGAATACAAACACTAGCATAAACCTGAATGGACTGTTTTTCAGCTGTTGAATCCTATGTAATTCTATGTGAGATGTCCTGCTGACACATTCTGATTTTTGAATTCATTGGATGTGGGCGTTACTGACTAAGGCCCATCCCAAAATCCCCTTTGAAATTTAAGAGTCAACCACATTGCCGTGGATCTGGAGCCATATACAGGCCAGACCAGGTAAGGAAGGCAGATTTCCATCCCAGCGAACCACAATGGACTTTTATCATAGAATCATAGAAACCCTACAGTGCAGAAGGAGGCCATTCAGCCCATCTGCACTGACAACAATCCCAGCCCAGGCCCTATCCCCACATCCCCATACATTTACCCCGCTAATCCCTCTAACCTACACATCACGGGATACTATGGGCAATTTAGCATGGCAAATCAACCTAACCTGCACACCTTTGGAGTGTGGGAGGAAACCGGAGCACCCGGAGGAAACCCGTGCAGACACGGGGAGAATGTGCAGACTCCACACAGACAGTGACCCAAGCCAGGAATCGAACCCAGGTCACTGGAACTGTGAGGCAGCAGTGCTAAAGCCACTGTGCTACCGTGCCGCAGTGCCCACTGTCTATTATTAGAGTTTCAATTTGATTTGATTTATTATTGTCACATGAACATAGAACATAGAACATAGAAAGCCACAGCACAAACAGGCCCTTCGGCCCACAAGTTGCGCCGATCACATCCCCACCTCTAGGCCTATCTATAGCCCTCTATCCCATTAAATCCCATGTACTCATCCAGAAGTCTCTTAAAAGACCCCAACGAGTTTGCCTCCACCACCACCGACGTCAGCCGATTCCACTCACCCACCACCCTCTGAGTGAAAAACTTACCCCTGACATCTCCTCTGTACCTACCCCCCAGCACCTTAAACCTGTGTCCTCTCGTAGCAACCATTTCAGCCCTTGGAAATAGCCTCTGAGAGTCTACCCTATCCAGACCTCTCAACATCTTGTAAACCTCTATCAGGTCACCTCTCATCCTTCGTCTCTCCAGGGAGAAGAGACCAAGCTCCCTCAACCTATCCTCATAAGGCATGCCCCCCAATCCAGGCAACATCCTTGTAAATCTCCTCTGCACCCTTTCAATGGCTTCAACATCTTTCCTGTAATGAGGTGACCAGAACTGTGCGCAGTACTCCAAGTGGGGTCTAACCAGGGTCCTATAAAGCTGCAGCATTATCTCCCGACTCCTAAACTCAATCCCTCGATTAATGAAGGCCAGTACGCTGTACGCCTTCTTGACCGCATCCTCCACCTGCGAGGCCGATTTAAGAGTCCTATGGACCCGGACCCCAAGGTCCTTCTGATCCTCTACACTGCTAAGAATGGTACCCTTCATATTATACTGCTGCTTCATCCCATTGGATCTGCCAAAATGGATCACCACACACTTATCCGGGTTGAAGTCCATCTGCCACTTCTCCGCCCAGTCTTGCATTCTATCTATGTCTCGCTGCAACTTCTGACATCCCTCCAAACTATCCACAACACCACCTACCTTGGTGTCGTCAGCAAACTTACCAACCCATCCCTCCAGTTCCTCATCCAGGTCATTTATGAAAATGACAAACAGCAAGGGTCCCAGAACAGATCCCTGGGGCACTCCACTGGTCACTGACCTCCATGCAGAGAAAGACCCCTCCACAGCCACTCTCTGCCTTCTGCAGGCAAGCCAGTTCTGGATCCACAGGGCAACAGCCCCTTGGATCCCATGCCCTCTCACTTTCTCAAGAAGTCTTGCATGGGGGACCTTATCGAACGCCTTGCTGAAGTCCATATAGACCACATCCACCGCTCTTCCTTCGTCAATGTGTTTGGTCACATTTTCAAAGAACTCAACCAGGCTCGTAAGGCACGACCTGCCCTTGACAAAGCCGTGCTGACTACTTTTGATCATACTAAACTTCTCTAGATGATCATAAATCCTGTCTCTCAGGATCCTCTCCATCAACTTACCAACCACTGAGGTTAGACTCACCGGTCGGTAATTTCCCGGGCTGTCCCTGTTCCCTTTCTTGAATATAGGGACCACATCTGCAATCCTCCAATCCTCCGGAACCTCTCCCGTCTCCATCGACGATGCAAAGATCATCGCCAAAGGCTCCGCAATCTCCTCCCTCGCCTCCCACAGTAACCTGGGGTACATCCCATCCGGTCCCGGCGACTTACCAACCTTGATGCCATTCAATAGTTCCAACACATCCTCTTTCTTTATGTCCACATGCTCGATCCTTTCTGTCCACCGCAAACCAGCAGTACAACCACCCAGATCCCTTTCCACCGTGAATACCGAGGTAAAGTATTCATTAAGCAGCTCCGCCATTTCTAACGGTTCCGCACAAACTTTTCCCCCTTCACCTTTTAAGGGTCCTATGCCTTCACATCTCATCCTTTTACTCTTGACATATTTGTAGAAAGCCTTGGGATTCTCCTTAATCTTACCCGCCAAGGCCTTCTCATGACCCCTTCTCGCTCTCCTAATTTCCTTCTTAAGCTCCTTCCTACATCCCGTATACTCCTCTAAATCTTTAACACCTCCTAGCTCTCTAAACCTTCTGTACGCCTCTCTTTTCTTATTCACCAGGTTCATCACAACCTTCGTGCACCACGGTTCCCGTACCCTACCAACACCCCCCTGTCTCATCGGAACGTTGTCATGCAGAGCTCCAGACAAACATTCCTTGAAAATCCTCCACTTTCCTTCGGTACTTTTCCCCAAGAATGCCTCCTTCCAATTTACCCGTCTAATTTCCTCCCTGATGACACTGTATTTCCCTTTACTCCAGAGAAACACTTTCCTAGCCTGCCTGATCCTATCTCTTTCCAATGCTATCGTGAAGGAGATAGAATTATGATCGCTATCCCCAAGATGCTCACCCACCGAGAGATCCTCCACCTGTCCAGGTTCATTAGCCAGCACCAGATCAAGTACAGCCTCTCCTCTAGTAGGCTTATCCACATACTGTGTCAGGAAACTCTCCTGGACACACCTAACAAACTCCTCTCCATCCAAACCCCTAGCCCTAGGGATATTCCAATCTATGTTTGGGAAATTAAAATCTCCCATCACGACAACTCTGTTATTCCTACAGCTCTCCAGGATCTGTTTCCCCATCTGCTCCTCAACATCTCTGTTACTATTGGGCGGCCTATAGAAAACACCCAGCAACGTTACCGACCCCTTCCTGTTCCTAACCTCCACCCACAGAGACTCCGTAGTCAATCCCTCCACGGCGTCCACCTTCTCTACAGCCGTGACACTATCCCTGATCAACAGTGCCACTCCCCCCCCTCTCTTGCCTCCCTCCCTGTCCTTCCTGAAACATCTAAAACCCGGCACCTGAAGCACCCAGTCCTGTCCCTGAGACATCCAAGTCTCCGTAATGGCCACCACATCACAATTCGAAGCAGCAATCCACGCTCTAAGCTCATCCACTTTATTCACTACACTCCTGGCATTAAAATAGACACATCTCAGACCTTCAGCCTGAGCACTTCCCTTCTCCATCACTCGTCTAACCTCCCTCTTACCCTGTTTACATTCCTTATCTATTTGCGAGCTAAACTCCTCGCTCTCAGTCCCCTCATTTCGATTCCCTCCCCCCAACCTTTCTAGTTTAAAGTCTCTCCAGTAGCCTTAGCCAACCTTCCCGCCAGGATATTGGTCCCCCTGGGATTCAAGTGCCACCCGTCTTTTTTAAACAGGTCACACCTGCCCCTAAAGAGGTCCCAATGATCCAAGTACCCAAATCCTTGTCCCTTGCTCCAGTCCCTCAGCCACGCATTCATTCTCCACCGATTCCTGTTCTCACTCTCCCGCGGCACAGGCAGCAATCCCGAGATTACTACCTTTGCATTCCTCTTTCTCAGCTGTCTACCTAACTCCCTATATTCTCTTTTCATGACCCCTTCCCTCTTCCTACCTATGTCAGCAGTACCTATATGCATCACGACCATGCATTGGGATACAGTGAAAAGTATTGTTTCTTGCGCGCTATACAGACAAAACATACTGTTCATGTAGTACATAGGGGAAAGGAAAAGGATAGAGTGTAGATTATGGTGTTTCAGTTACAGGTTGGGTGAAGAGAAAGAATATATGATGTTCAAAAGTCTGACGGCAGCAGGGAAGAAGCTGTTCTTGAGCCTTTCAGACTTTTATTGAAAAATTTCACTATCTGTCATGGCAGAATTTGAACCCAGGCCCCCAGAGCATTAACCTGAGTTTCTGGATTACAAACCCAGCAACAATACCACTACATCATCATCTGCCCTTAAATGATGATGAGCTTGCAGACTCCTTGAACCCAACTGAAGATCTACAGCATATAATTTAAGTTAATCATTTCTCAGATGTGAGGAAAAATAAATTCTCAAACTTCGTGGTGATAGAGAGACACAATTTTGTCTTTTAAAAAGCATTTAGACAGTTACATGGGTAAAATGGGTATAGTGGGATATAGGCCAAACGCAGGCAATTGGGATTAGCTTTGTGGTTTAAAAAAAGGGCGGCATGGACAAGTTGGGCCGAAGGGTCTGTTTCCATGCTGTAAACCTCTGTGACTCGAGGTGTAAAGGGTCTGAATGGCCCACTCCCTGTTCCTAGTATTCTCCGATTGTAACCGTCACTTGCAGCAATTTTATTTTTTAAAGTTTATTTATTAGTGTCACAAGTAAGCTGACATTAACATTGCAATGAAGTCACTATGAAAATCCCCTAGTCCCAACAGTCCGGCCCCTGTTTGGCTACACTGAGGGAGAATTTAGCATGGCCAAGCACCTAACCAGCACATCTTTTGGACTGTGGGAGGAAATTAGATCACCTGGAGGGAACTCACGCAGGAACGGGGAGAACGTGCAGACTCTGCACAGTGACACAAGCACGGGATTCGAACCGGGGTCCCTGGCGCTGTGAGGTAACAGTGCTAACCACTGCGCCACCATGCCACCTATTATGGTGCCTTAAGTATTAGTCGATTCTAGTAACCCTCTTCCTGTGGATTTGAACCTCCTTTGCTCTCCTTTGCTGATGCACCTCCAACAGTGAGACTTCCTGATCCCACGGGCCTGAACTCCAAAAGCTGGCTTACTCTTTCCGCGCTCCCTACTCTGAGATGGACTTCTAGTTGCTGGTGATTAGATATACGAGTGACACTCAGAAAAGAATTGGATAAATAGCTGGAAGGGCAAAAGAAAATCACAGGACTATGGGGAAAGAGTATGCAAATAGGATTAATTAGATAGCTCCATCGAGCAGTGCAAGCACAATGAAATAATAGCCTCCTTTTGTCTCCCATTTTATGATCATGTGAATTGGTTTTCCTTGTTTTTGTCTGAGACGTCTCTGACATTTCAGTTTGATCATTCAATCTGATATCTTCCACGACATGGATTGTGTACAACAAAGATACATATCACTGCCACGTTGTTCCGAGCAGTAATTAAATCCTCAATCGAAGAAATTTCCTCCATTGTTTCCAAACTGTCCAAGACAATTTTGAATCCCATTCTCACACACCAATTGACTGGAAAGGCAGACGATGGCTGAGGTCTACGTGCTGGGTCAGCTTTCACCTGCTGTCGATCACCTTAATTAGTTGGTAAAAGAAGCATAACAATAAGCAGAAGAGCAAGCTGTTACAAGGTCAAACACTTCACACAATTATTCCAGGAACTCTTTGGGGAATACAGAGAAAACTTGGAGCAAATTGCCACAAATTTGGCACAGCCTGACGCCTTGTCCAGCAACACTGTTTTGGCAATTAGTAGTTAATGCTGTATTTCAGCTTCTTCATGGGACATCCTTGCCTGAGAACAAGGGAGAGTTCCATGCACAAGACAAGCATTGGACATGCATAGCTCTGACTGCTGGTCTTGGTGCATCATTTTGATTTGTGGCACTCATTATCCAAAGGTATGTGGGTTAGGTTGATTGACCATGCTAAGTTTGCCTTAATATCGGGGGAATAGCAGGGTAAATATGAGGGATTATGGGGATAGGACCTGGGTGGGGTTGTTGTCAGTGCAGGCTCGATGGGCTTAATGGCCTCATTCTGCACTGTAGGGATTCTATGATTATGTTCATGGTATGATTTGGGTGGTCTTGCTTAACCATTCGCAACCATGGCATACCATACCAGTCGCGGTCTCAAACAATTGACAACACTGACTTTGATGATACGGCGATAGACTTTGGTTTGGAGTATCCTTAGGAACTCTGTTAGTTTGTGCCTGGGTTTGCCGAGGCCAGAGGGAAGAATTATCTGCAGTCTTCAAGCATATCTGCTTGGGTTCCCTCCAGATGCTCCAGTTTCCTCTCACAGTCCAAAGATGTGCGGGTTGGGTTGATTGGCCATGCTAAATTGCACCTTAGTGTCAGGGGGATTAGTAGGGTGAATACTCGATTCCTGGCTTTGGTGACTGTCTGTGCAGAGTCTGCACATTCTCCCCGTGTCTGCGTGGGTTTTCTCCGGGTGCTCTGGCTTACATCCACAGTCCAGAAGATGTGCTGGTTAGGTGCATTGGCCATGCTAAATTCCCCCTCGGTGTATCAGAACAGGTACCGGAGTGTGGCGACTGGGGTAGTCTCACAATAACTTCATTGTGTTAACGTAAGCCTAATTGTGACACTAATAAGTAAACTTAAACTTAAAGATGAGGTTATGGGGATAGGGTGTGAGTGAGATTGTTGTCAGTGCTGGGGCATAGATAAGGTAGATAGTCAACATCTTTTCCCAAAGGTAGGGGAGTCTAAAACTAGAGGGCATAGGTTTTAGGTGAGAGGGGAGAAATACAAAAGGGTCCAGAGGGGAAATGTTTTCACTCAGAGCCTGGTGAGTGTCTGGAACGGGCTGCCAGAGGCAGTAGTAGAGGCAGGTATAATTTTGTCTTTTAAAAAGCATTTAGATAGTTACATGGGTAAGATGGGTATAGAGGGATATGGGCCTAATGCGGACAATTGGGGCTAGCTTAGTGTTAAAAACTGGGCAGCATGGACTTAGGCCGAAGGGCCTGTTTCCATGCTGTAAGCCTCTATGACTCTATGCTAGTTCGATGGACCAAATGGCCTCTTTCTGCACTGTAGGGATCCAATGATTCTATGAAAAGTATCTGTGGAGAGAGCATTTTCTGTTTTTACTTTAGATTTCCAACATCTTGCTTTTGTGTTACTGCCAAACACTACGCAAGACACTTGAGATCTGAACGACAGAACTCCACCCGGTGCTGTGCAGATATGGCTCAGTCACCGGCGTTGGTGACTGTCTGTGTGGAGTCTGCACATTCTCCCCGTGCCTGCGGGGGTTTCCTCCGGGTGCTCCGGATATGTCCGAGCCATTCCTGGCAGAGCTTTGAGCTTAATCTTCTTGGTGCTGTAGATAACATCTCACTTTCCTACCCATTGTCCGCTGCGATCTAAACCCGTCTGCACATCAATAATAAAGTAACTCGCTGGCAACAAAACGCCTTGGAGCTTCCTGCAAAGGCGAATGTTCTTTTCTCTCCGCTGCCGGGTTTGGCCACTTTGCCTCCAGCAGCTGCATAAATAAAGAGAATCTCAAGTTTGATAACATCCACCAATTGATTTCAGATGAGAAACAGAGTCAGCATAAGCAGGAAGACAAGATGACAGAGACCTATTAATCACAATTCCCTGTCTGTGTCCCGTGAACAGGTTATATACATCCACGTCAGGAACTCACTGCAGACGGCACAAAAAAATAAAACAACATTACAAGTTAAGAGACAATGCGTGACTGGAAACTGTGGAAATTTCAAGGGTCACTGTGCCTGAAGGAGGGGCTGGACCAGATGTGAGGAAAAATAAATTCTCAAACTTCGTGGTGATAGAGAGGTACAATTTTGTCTTTTAAAAAGCATAAAGACAGTTACATGGGTAAAATGGGTATAGAGGGATATAGGCCAAACGTGGGCAATTGGGACTAGCTTAGTGGTTAGAAAAAGGCGGCATTGGGCCTGTTTCCATGCTGTAAACCTCTATGACTCTAGGTGTAAAGGGTCTGAATGGCCCCACTCCCTGTTCCTAATATTCCCCGATTATAATATATGGAATATTTAGGAGTATATGTTATGAGCTGCCAGAGGAGGTGGTAGAAATGGGTCCAATTACAGCATTTTAAAGATATTTGGATAGGTACATGGATAGGAAAGGTTTTTTTGATTTGATTTATTATTGTCACATAAAGTTTATTTATTAGTCACAAGTAGGTTTACATTAACACTGCAACGAAGTTACTGTGAAAATCCCATGGTCACCACACTCCAGTGCTTGTTCTGGTACGCTGAGGGGGAATTTAACATGGCCAATGCACCTAACTGGCACATCTTTTGGACTGTGGGAGGAAAGCAGAGCACGCCCCCACGTAGACATGGGGAGAATGTGCAGACTCCATACAGACAGTGACCCAAGCCAGGAATCGAACCCGGGTCTCTAGCGCTGTGAGGCAGCAGTGCTAACCACTGTGCCAACGTGCTGCCCATATGTAGCAGGATGCAGTGAAGAATATTGTTTTCTGCGTGCTATACAGACAAAGCATACCATTCATTGAGTACATAGGGGAGAAGGAAAGGAGAGGGGGTAGAATGTAGTGTTACAGTCATAGATAGTGTGTAGAGAAAGATCAGCTTAATAAATGGCACCAGGGGAATAGGGATATTGGGCAAACGCAGGCAAATGGGACAAGTCCATGTAGGAAACTTGGTCGGCATGGACGAGTTGGGCCGAAGGGCCTGTTTCGGTGCTGTCTATCTCTGTGACTCAATGGTTGGGTCGCAGGTGAATTGCTGCATTGCAAGATTCTGACAGATAATATCTGAAATCCAATTATTTCCTGTGAGGCCAAATTAATAGCAGGTGGCAGGGACTGAAAGGATGCCAACTGCTTCTCATTAGCTACAATTTAAATGAGCTTTAACAAGTTTGGCAAGAGGGATATGAGCCATAGTCATTCGATTTGGAACTTGATCCCTTACTTGGTTATTAGTCAGTAAGGCTGAATTAGGGAGCAGCTGATTTCATGGATAATATTTAGATACCCTGGGTCATTAATGTAATTGAGCCAATAAATTTATTCCAGACTTTCGCTTATTTAGTCCTTGCCTGATTGATTACATTGTTATTCTCCAGCAGGACAATTGATACCGAAGCTCTGATCTCGGGTACCTTGTGGCCAATATAGTGTTTGGCAGGAGCAAGATGCTGGAAACCTGAAATAAAAACTGAACACGCTGGGACTGGTCAGACAGCGACTGGAAAGGACACACACCTGGACTGTTAACATTGCTTCTCTTTCCACAGATACTTCATGGAATCCCTACAGTGCAGAAGGAGGCCATTCGCCCCATCAAGCCTGCACTGACCACAATCCCACCCAGGTCCCATCCCCATAATGTGGCCCCTCAAGGGTGGCACAGTGGTTAGCACCTGCTGTCAGGGACCCGGGTTCAATTCCAGCCTCGGGTGACTGTCTGTGCAGAGACTGCACGTTCTCCCCGTGGGTTTTCTCCGGTTGCCTCCCACAGTCCAAAAGACGTACTGGTTAGGTGGATTGGCCGTGCTAAATTCTCCCTCAGTGAACCCAAACAGGTGCCGGAGTGTGGCAACTAGGGGATTTTGACAGTAATTTCATTGCAGTGTTAATGTAAGCCTACTTGTGATACTAATAAATAAACTTGAAACTGACTGTTGTCAGTGCAGGCTTGCTGGGCTGAATAGCCTCCTTCTGCACTGTAGCGATACTATTTACCCAGCCAATCCCCCTGATGCTGAGGAGCAATTTATCACGGCCAATCAAACCTAACCTGCAAATTCCACACAGATAGTCACCAAGGCTAGAATCGAACCCAGGTCCCTAGCACTGTGAGGCAGCAGTGCTAACCACTGCACCACCGTGTGGTGGACCTCAGTTGTGCCTTTGTCCTATATGGACCACCGTTGTGTGTGTTTGTCATACCTGGACACATCCCCTTCCAGTTTGGTTCCTCCCCTCGGCACCTAGTATAAAGGTGGCTGTCTCCTCCCCCTTGTTCAGTCCAGGTCGGTTACTTGTTGGGATCTGCTCCTGATTCTGTTGTGAATAAAAGCCTACACTTGTATTGGCACACCGGTAGTCTTTCGCCTTATTGATAGCGCATCACACCGTACCACCTAATTGCTATATCTGTTAGTGTTTGACAACATTTGAATTAGCCCCAAAATTTAGGCCTGATGTTATCCTTTCACATGGAAAGGTTGAAATGGGGTTGAAGGAATCAGATTTTGCAGTCTGGTTGAAAATCATGGCCAGAATTCTCCCATCATCCTGCCCGCCACTGGACTTTTAGTGGGCGGGTTGCGGAGAATGTGAAACCCCATTGATGGTTGGGTGGGGATTTCCGGCTTTTAGACCAGCGCGGTGGGATTTGAACCTGGTAGCCCTGTTTCTCTGTGGACCAGATGACAGAATATGTTGGGATAAGTGTTTGTGGACCTTGTGCCCAGTATTCAACATTTACCAAAGGACTTCTACTGACTGATTAATGCAGCAGCATACATTTCATTAAAGCAAGCTGCGAATCAATACTGAAATTTCACCGAGACGACAAGATCCTGTGTTCCTTGGTCTGTGTCCAAATGAAAAATGGATTTGTTTTTGACTGCTAGATGGGACAGTGATAGCTCCTTCCTGCCTGACACCCACTCTGGAGACACAGAGCTAAGTGTTACACGTGATATTATGGTTCAGATCACAGAAAAGTGGGGCTGAATTGGCAATGTGTCCGGTTGCAAGTTGCAATGGAACTTGCTGCAGCAGAATAAGCTGTGGAGGTGGTGGCATAGTGGTATTGTCACTAGACTAGTGATCTAGAAATCCAGGGTAATGCCAGGTTCAAATCCCACCACAGCACATGGTGCTGTTTGAATTCAATTTTTAAAAACAATTGGAATTAAAGTTTAATGTCCTAAAAACCCACCTAGTTCACTGATGCCCAAATGGAGAAGGAAATCTCTCATCCTTACTCACATGTGACTGATTCTTAAAGGCAATTAGGGATAGGTAATACATTTTTCTATGCCTTTTAGCTTTGACAAAAGGTCATCTGGACTCGAAACATCAGCTCTTTTCTCCCCTTACAGACCTGCTGAGATTTTCCAGCGTTTTCTCTTTTGGTTTCAGATTCCAGCATCCGCAGTAATTTGCTTTTATGGGTAATAAATGCTGGTTCACATCCCATGAAAGAATTTTTAAATCAAGCTATAATTAGGGCGGGTTTTTTAATTTCTGAACACCTTCAGTTGTGTAACATGCAGCGAGAGGCCTAGTGGTATTATCGCTAGACTATTAATCCAGAAACTCAGCTAATGTTCTGGGGACCCGGGCTCGAATCCCGCCACGGCAGATAGTGGAATTTTGAATTCAATAAAAAATATCTGGAATTAAGAATCTACTGATGACCATGAAACCATTGTTGATTGCCGGAAAAACCCATCTGGTTCACGGATGTTCTTTAGGGAAGGAAATCTGTCGTCCTTACCTAGTCTGGCCAACATGTGACTCCAGAGCCACAGCAATGTGATTGGCTCTCAACTGCCCTCCGCAACTAGAGATGGGCGATAAATGCTGGCCAGCCAGCGACGCCCACGTCCCACGAATGAATTTTTAAAAATGCCGTTGGTTAAAGACAAATTCTTCCCCAGCAAATTCTATCATCTTTTAATCCAAGGGTGGCAAATGGGCGAGGGAATGGGATTGGGAAAGTCTGGTTGGGTCAGGAAGGGTTGTCAGGTCAAGAGCTGTTCAGGATGAGTCAGAGGAGACAGGAGGTTGGGGCGGATTGCCAGGTTGTGGACCAGGTCAGGTCAGAGCCTGTGGAGGAGCTGTGGTGGGGAGGGGGTGGGGGGAGCTGTCAGGATGATACTCTGGAGTGGGGGGGGTGGTATCGGGGGGGTCAGTTGAGTGACTGGGGGCTCAGTTGTATAATTTACCCAGAGTTAAACAAGATTTTTATTCTGTCTAACATTCAAATAAGTTAAAAACTATTCAAAGTTTTTGGGTGGAATGGCAGATCATGCAAAGGTTCGTTCACCTCGGGCGGGAGTTTCCGGCCTCGGGGCCTTGGGAAATCCCCACCCTTTGACTCTAACTCAGCACTGGAGAATTTTCAAGGGTCCCGGGGAACTGGAGAATTGCCCTAGGGAAGTTCAAACTCCCTGGACAATTCCCATTGAATCCTTGCGCTGAAATTTCCAAGGGGTCCCCTGGCACATCCAGGGTACATCCAGTCTCTGGCTATCCGGAGATGAGAAGACCTTGGCCAATGTGTCCACCACATCAGTACGTTCATCCTCTCTCAGCCAGCTGAGAATTTCGATTCCTCTTTGTAGTTCTGCATAGCTCCCCATCCCTGCCTCTCAGACAAACATAAAACATATCTCATTTGCTTGTGTAAATGTAAGCACAGCCTTCCACAGTTCAATATCCCGACTGTCACATGTTTCTTTGTGATGGATGCTAACCAATTCAATAATTTCAGTTAATTTCAGTTTGTTGGTATTCACCATTCAGTTAACTTCCTTCCATGTCAATCCAGTTCATGATAAATCTGTTTGACCTTCATTGTTCTCAATGTCTTTGGGATTCCACCAGTTTATTTGTCATTTTTCCAAGAGTTTCTGCAGCTCTTCCAATGCAGCTACCACATTGAAACCAAGGGGTGGTAGTGATTTGATTTGATTTGATTTGATTTATTATTGTCACATGTATTAACATATAGTGAAAAGTATTGTTTCTTGCGCGCTATACAGACAAAGCATACCGTTCATAGAGAAGGAAATGAGACAGTGCAGAATGTAATGTTACAGTCATAGCTAGGGTGTAAAGAAAGATCAACTGAGTGTGAGGTAGGTCCATTCAAAAGTCTGATGGCAGCAGTAAAGAAGTTGTTCTTGAGTCGGTTGGTACGTGACTTCAGACTTGTGTATATTTTTCCCGATGGAAGAAGGTGGAAGAGAGTATCTCTGGGGTGCATGGAGTCCTTGATTATGCTGGCTGCTTTTCCGAGGTAGCGGGAAGTGTCGACAGAGTCAATGAATGGGAGGCTGGTTTGCGTGATGGACTGGGCTATATTCATGACCTTTTGCAGTGATATTGTGACTGGATTAGTAATCCAGGGGGATGCTTTCCTGTCCGGCCTGCCACAGGAATCGTAGCAGGCCATGCAAAGGTCAGTTGCCCTCAGGTGGGATTTTCCGGTTTGGGGTCGAACGCAGTTGGAAAATCCCAGCCCCAGAGTCCCAGGGTTCCAATCCCACTGCAGCACTACAAGGGGGCATAACTATAGGGTTCGTGGTGGGAGATACAGGAAGGATATCAGAGGTAGGTTCTTTACGCAGAGAGTGGTTGGGGTGTGGAATGGACTGCCTGCAGTGATAGTGGAGTCAGACACTTTAGGAACATTTAAGCGGTTATTGGATAGGCACATGGAGCACACCAGGATCATAGGGAGTGGGATAGCTTGATCTTGGTTTCAGATAAAGCTCGGCACAACATCGTGGGCCGAAGGGCCTGTTCTGTGCTGTACTGTTCTATGTTCTATGTTCTAGATGGTGAAATTTGAATTCAATAAATATTTGGAATTAAAAGTCTAATGATGACCATGAAACCATATGTTTAGCAAGAGTTGGAAACCAGTGCCGGGTTTCTCCAGCCTCCCGGTGGCATTTTTCTAGGCAGCGGGAGGCAGTGTGTCATTGGCGAGTGGCGGGGTCTTCTGGTCCCGCCACTGTCAATGAGATTGTCCATTGATTCCACGCCATGCCACCAGGAGACACGCGGCAGGGGTGCACTGTCAGTGGGACCAGCAGATCCCGCCAGTTTGAACAACCAGAATATCACACCCCTTGTACTGGATTGCCTCCAGCGCCTCACATTTACGCAGTTTGTTCACTCAATCGCTCACTGACATGTTCATTTGGAAGTGCAAACAATATTATGTAATGAATGGGTAGAATGGTGGAAGCGTCTTTGGCTAGCATGTCATGATGGCACAGTGGTTAGCACTGCTACCTCATAGCGCAAAGGACCTGGGTTTGATTCTGGCCTTGAGTGAATGTCACCTTTTTTTTTCATTTGTGGGACCTGGGCGCCGCTGGCTGGCCAACATTTATTGCCCATCCCTAGTTGCTTTTGAACTGAGTTGCTTGCTATGCCATTTCAGAGGGCAGTTGCGAGTCAACTACGTTGCTGTGGCTCTGGAGTCGCATGTAGCCAGATCGGGTAAGGACGGCAGATTTCCTTCCCTAAAGGACATAAGTGAAAATTCTCCCCGTGTCTGTATGGGTTTCCTCCGGGTGCTGCAGTTTCCTCCTACAGTCTAAAGATGTGCAGGTTAGGTGGATTGGCCGTGATAAATTGCCCCTTAGTGTCCAAAGATGTGTAGGTTGGGTGGATTAGTCATGGTAAATACATGGGAAAGAGCGGTGGGGCTGGGCCTGGCTAAGATGCTCTTTTGGAGAGGCGGTGCAGACTTGATAGGCCGAACGGCCTCCTTCTACATTGTGGTGATTCAATGGGAATGGAATGTATACATGTATGAAGTTTAATGGTGCATACTGATTGGAGGGAGGGAGGCAGATGAACCATGGACGGGACATAGCACCAATTTGAATTTACACAGTGCCTTTAACATTAAAAAAAACATATTTCAAAGCACCTCACAGAAGCATAAGGGAGAAACTGAGCAAGCCAAAGATAGAGATAATATTCCTTCAGGTAATTTCGACAAGTGAATGCATGAGCAAGTTCTTCTTCCCTTAGTTACCAACGCGATGCATTCTAATTAAAATCACTGGCTCAGAAAAGCCACATCAGTCGTTAGGGGACTTGGGATAAAGCACAGACAAGCCATCCCCTTGTGGCAGGCACAACTTGTCAACTTTTAACCATGCCTGTGTTTCTAGGACTCAGGTAAATCGCAGGCTCCCTTCCCCCGAACATTGCAACCCTATCGGCAGATGTAATCACATCAAGACATGCGGAATTCATGTAGCACTTAATTACTCCCAATCTTTCACTGAAATTCTATTTAAAGGAGTACAACGCTGTATTCTTCGTGGAATAGTTGAGCACCAACAGCCTCTCATTATTATGTGTAGCTGCCTCCTGGAAGTTCAATCTGTGCTGCGCAGATAATACTCTTGGCTGCATGGTATTGTCCTCATATTTTGGTTGCAGATTTTCTGACAGATGAGGGGATGATTTCTATTATTGGTATTTGTCAGAATTTAACTATTCATAGCGATCATTTAACCTGACTATGACTTGGAAGCCTGGTTATATATAAAACAATAATTGTCCTGATTATTTTTGTGTACATCCTTCTGCTCACATTTACTTTTGAATTGGGCGGCAGGGTGGCACAGTGGTTAGCATTGCTGCCTCACAGTGCCAGGGACCCGGGTTTGATTCCCGACTTGAGTGACTATGTACTTCACGGGTGGTATACTTTGCCTCAATAATGCGCAAGAAACAATACTCTTCACTGTATCCCAATGCATGTGACAATAATGAATCAAATCAAATTGAAAGTTTAATGATAGATGGCGGTACAGTGGCACAGTGGCTAGCACTGCTGCCTCACAGCTCCAGTGATACAGGTTCAATTCCCACCTTGGGTGACTGTCTGTGTGGAGTTTGCAAATTCTCCCCGTGTCTGCATGGGTTTCCTCCCACAATCCGAAAGATGTGTGGGTTAGGTGGATTGGCCATGCTAAATTACCCCTTAGTGTCAGGGGGACTAGCTAGGGTGAATGCATGGGGCTATGCGGATAGGGTCTGGGTGGGATTGTGGTCGGTACAGACTCGATGGGCCCAATGACCTCCTTCTGCATTGTAGGGATTCTATGATTCTATGGTGGCAGACAGTGTTATTGTCACTGGACTAGTATTCCAGAGACTCAGAGTAATGCTCTGGGGACCTGGGTTCGAATCCCACCATGGCAGGTGGTGGAATTTGAATTCAATAAAACAATCTGGAATTAAAAGTCTAATGATGACAATGAAACCATTGTCGATTGTTGTAAAGACGCATCTGGTTCACTGATGCCCTTTAGGGAAAAGGACTGGGTTTGGCCCACATGTGACTCCAGACCCACAGCAATGTGGTTGACTCTTAACTGGCTGAGCAAGCCACTCAGTTGCATCCACCTGTTACGAAGCCCACAAAAAGGAATGAAACCGGACACACACCGGCATAGGCACCGGAATCGACAACAGCAAACCCAGCCCTGTCGATCCTGAAAACCTCCTTACTAACATCTGGGGGCTTGTGCCAAAATTGGGAGAACTGTCTCACAGACTAGTCAAGCAACAGCCTGACATAGTCATTCTCACGGAATCAAACCGAACAGATAATGTCCCAGACACCACCGTCACCTGGCGATGTTGTGACCCAGCAGAGATGGTGACACAGTAGCATACAGGCGGGAGGGAGTTGCCCTGGGAGTCCTCAACATCCACTCTGGATCCCATGAAGTGTCATGGCATCTGGTCAAACATGGGCAAGGAGGGCAGCACGGTGGTACAGTGGTTAGCACTGCTGCCTCACAGCACCAGGAACCTAGGTTCAATTCCGACTTAGGTCACTGTCTGTGTGGAGTTTGCACGTTCTCCCCATGTCTGCATGGGTTTCCTCTGGGTGCTCTGGTTTCCACCCACAGTCCGAAAGATGTGCTGGTTAGGTGTATTGGCCATGCTAAATTCTCCTTCAGTGTACCTGAACAGGCGCCAGAGTGTGGGACTCGGGGATTTCTCAGTAACTTCATTGCTGAGTTAATGTAAGCCCACTTGTGACAGTAATAAATAAACTTAAAAACTTAAACTCCTGCTAATTACCACCTACTGTCGCCCTCCCCCACCTCCCCCCACCCCCCCCATCCCCCCAACCTCCACCATCAACTGATGAATCAGTATTCCTCCAGGTTGAACACCAGTTGGAGGAAGCATTGAGGATGGCAAGGGCACAGAATATATTCTGGGTGAGGGATTACAATGTCCATCCTCAAGAGAGACTCAGTAGCACCAATGCAATCCAAGCTGGCCAGGTCCTAAAGGACATCGCTGCCAGACTGAGTCTGCAGCATGTGGTGTGGGAACCAACATGTGGGAAAATCATACTTGACCTCATTCATCCATACCAACCTGCCTGCTGCAGATGCATCCATTCATGACAGTATAGGTAGGAATGACCATTGCATAGTCCTTGTGGAGACCAAGTCCCATCTTCACATTGAGGATACCCTCCATCGTGTTGTGTGGCACTACCAGCGTGCTAAATAGGATAGACTTTGAACATATCTAGTGACTCAATACTGGGCATCCATGAGGCACTGTGGGCCATCAGCAACAGCAGAGTTGTACTCAAGCACAAAACGCAACCTTATGGCCTGGCATATCCCCCACTCTACCATTCCCACAAAGCCAAGGATCAATCCTGGTTCAATGAAGAGTATAGGAGGGCATGCCAGGAGCATCATCAGGCATACCTACAGATGAGATGTCAACTTGGTGAAGCTACAACACAAAGCTATTTGCATGCCAAAAAGAATCATAGGAACCCGAAAGCACAGAAAGAGGCCATTCAGCCCATCGAGTCTGCACCGACCACAATCCCACCCAGGCCCTACCCCCATACCCCTACATATTTTACCCACTAATCCCTCTAACCTACGCATCTCTGGACACTAAGGGGCAATTTTAGTTTGGCCAATCAACCTAACCCGCACAACTTTGGACTGTGGGAGGAAACCGGAGCACCCGGAGGAAATAGTAGAAGCAGCAATGTGATATAGAGCTAAATGGTCCCACACCCAATGGATTAGACCTAAGTTCTGACACATCCAGCCATGAATGGACAATTAAACAACTCACTGGAGGAGGAGGCTCTACAAATATCCCCATCCTCAATGATGGGGGAGCCCAGCACATGAATACAAAGATAGGGCTGAGGCATTTAAAACAATCTTTGGCCAGAAGTCTAAGTTGTAGGCATTATTTGAACTTAAATTCTAATCGCATTTATTTGAGATTTTAACAATATCGACAACAGAGACAGTTTGGTGAATGAACTCAGGATTTTTTTCATAAGTTGTAGATTAATATTGTCAAAAACGGGGCAGGATGTGACTAGCGGACCACAGCTTGGCATTCTGGTTCAGCCTTGGGCGCAGGTTGACACTCAGCTTCTCTCCCGGGAACTGTGGGCAGCAATCATTTGCTGCGCAGATTGCTTGTTGAAAGCTTCTGCTCAACTGCCCTCCAAGGGCAACTAGGGATGGGTAATAAATACTGGCCAGCCAGCGACGCTCATGTCCCACGAATGAATTTTTTAAAAACCGAGTGGCTTGCTAGGCCTTTTCAGAGGGCAGCCGAGAGGCAACCACATTGCTGTGGCTCTGGAGTCACATGTAGACCAGGTAAGGATGGCAGATTTCCTTCCCTAAAGGACCTTAGTGAACCAGATGGATTTTTCCAACAATTAACAATGGTTTCATAGTCATCAGTACATTCCTAATTCCAGGTATATTTTATTGAATTCAAATTCCACCACCTGTCGTGGTGGGATTCGAACCCGGGTCCCCCAGAACATTAGCTGAGGATTAGTAGTCTCACAATAATACCACTAGGCCAACACCTCCCCTCATTAAAGTATCTTCATTACTTTAATTACTTCTTGTTAAGATAAAAGAATGTTTCATGATGGCTCTCTTGCCCATTTTTTCAGACTGAAGGAAATCCACCCATGATTGATGTCGAGTGCATTATCTCAAAGTTCATTATACTGGTGTTAACTCAGACCCTTATTAGAACTCCGGGGTGGGATTCTATGACCTCACTCGTCCCGAAAATGTCAAATGCCGCCCAAGGTCAACAGACCTTCTCATGCTCCGCCCCTCGCCCGCTCCGATTACTGTGGCGGGCGGGCCAGTAAAGTTCCAGCCAATGTTTTGTGCAGCTCATTTGAGGATTGATGTTACTTCTGTCAGTGGTTACTTGGAATGAGTTACTTTACTGTTAAAACAAAGGGCAGTGTGATAAATTTGGTTATAACCTTAAAACTAATAAAGATGTTCACAAATTACTAATATTAAATATATATATATATTTATATATATAGAATATGAGTGAGAATAAGAACATAAGAACTAGGAGCAGGAGTAGGCCATCTGGCCCCTCGAGCCTGCTCCGCCATTCAATAGGATCATGGCTCATCTTTTCGTGGACTCAGCTCCACTTACCCGCCTGCTCACCATAACCCTTAATTCCTTCACTGTTCAAAAATTTATCTATCCTTGCCTGAAAAACGTTCAATGAAGTAGCTTCAACTGCTTCACTGGGCAGGGAATTCCACAGATTCACAACCCTTTGTGTGAAGAAGTTCCTCCTCAACTCAGTCCTAAATTTGCTTCCCCTTATTTTGAGGCCGTACCCCCTAGTTCTGGTTTCACCTGCCAGTGGAAACAACTTCCCTGCTTCTATCTTATCTATTCCCTTCATAATCTTATATGTTTCTATAAGATCTCCCCTCATTCTTCGGAATTCCAATGAGTATAGCCCCAGTCTAGTCAGTCTCTCCTCATAAGCCAAACCTCTCAACTCCGGAATCAACCTGGTGAATCTCCTCTGCACCCCCTCCAGTGCCAGTATATCCTTTCTCAAGTAAGGAGACCAAAACTGTACACTGTACTCCAGGGGTGGCCTCACCAGCATCTTATACAGCTGCAACGTAACCTCGCACTTTATACAGCTGCAACATAATCTCACTGTTTTTAAACTCCATCCCTCTAGCAATGAAGGAGAAAATTCCATTTGCCTTCTTAATTACCTGCAGCACCTGCAAACCAACTCCTTGTGATTCTTGCACAAGGACACCCAGGTCCCTCTGCACAGCTGCATGCTGCAATCTTTTACCATTTAAACGGTTCTGATGTCTACTTTTGATTGAGATAAGACAGCATGCGATGTCAGGGAAATGGATTCATTGCTCCAGATGTCTGAATGGTCCAAGGGCATCAGTAGATACCGTCTCCCTTAGAACTTCATTAAACCAGGCACATATCAATGTTTAAGTTATTAGTGTCACAAATAAGCTTACAGTAACACTGCAATTAAGTTACTGTGAAAATCCTCTAGTCGCCACACTCCGACGCCTGTTCGGGTACACTGAGGGAGAATTTAGCATGGCCAAAGCGCCTAACCAGCACGTCTTTTGGACTGTGGGAGGAAACCGGAGCACCCGGAGGAAACCCATGCAGACACGGGGAGAACGTGCAGACTCTGCAGAGACAGTGACCCAAGCCGGGAATCGAACTCGAGCCCCTGGCGCCGTGAGGCAGCAGTGCCAACCATTGTGCCGCCATGCCACCCAATGCATTACTGCTGAGACAATTGTTTTGCTATAGTATGTTTTTGTTGTATTTGATTTGATTTATTATTGTCACATGTATTAACATACACTGAAAAGTCTTGTTTCTTGCACGCTATACAGACAAAGCATACCATTCACAGAGATGGAAATGAGAGAGTGCAGAATGTAGTGTTACAGTCATAGCTAGGGTGTAGGGAAAGATCAACTTAATGCAAGGTAAGTTCATTCAAGAGTCTGACAGCAGCAGGGAAGAAGCTGTTCTTGAGTCGGTTGGTACGTGACCTCAGACTTCTGTATCTTTTTCCCGACGGAAGAAGGTGGAAGAGAGAATGTCCGGGGTGCGTGGGGTCCTTGATTATGCTGGTTGCTTTGCTGAGGCAGCAGGAAATGTAGACAGAGTCAATGGATGGGAGGCTGGTTTGCGTGATTGATTGGGTTACATTCACAACAAAGAACAAAGAACAAGAACAAAGAACAATACAGCACAGGAACAGGCCCTTCGGCCCTCCAAGCCCACGCCGCTCCCTGGTCCAAACTAGACCATTCTTTTGTATCCCTCCATTCCCACTCCGTTCATGTGGCGATCTAGATAAGTCTTAAACGTTCCCAGTGTGTCCGCCTCCACTACCCTGCCCGGCAGCCTCCGTCTTTCCAGTGAGAACAACCCCAGTTTACCCAATCTCTCCTCATAACTAAGCCCTTCCATACCAGGCAACATCCTCTGCACTCTCTCTAAAGCCTCCACGTCCTTCTGGTAGTGTGGCGACCAGAACTGGGCACAGTATTCCAAATGCGGCCGAACCAACGTTCTATACAACTGCAATATCAGACCCCAACTTTTATACTCTATGCCCCGTCCTATAAAGGCAAGCATGCCATATGCCTTATTCACTACCTTCTCCACCTGTGACGTCACCTTCAAGGATTTGTGGACTTGCACACCCAGGTCCCTCTGCTTATCTACACCCTTTACGGTTCTGCCATTTATCGTATAGCTCCCCCCTACGTTAGTTCTACCAAAATGCATCACTTCACATTTATCTGGATTGAACTCCATCTGCCATGTCTTTGCCCAAATTTCCAGCCTATCTATATCCTTCTGTAGCCTCTGACAATGTTCCTCACTATCTGCGAGTCCAGCCATTTTTGTGTCGTCCGCAAACTTACTGATCACCCCAGTTACACCTTCTTCCAGATCGTTTATATAAATCACAAACAGCAGAGGTCCCAATACAGAGCCCTGCGGAACACCACTAGTCATGATGTGGAGATTTTGGGTGGCTTTTGCTACCAAATAAACCTGTTGGACTTTAACCTGGTGTTGTTAAACTTCTTACTGTGAACACCACTAGTCACAGGCATCCAGCCGGAAAAAGACCCTTCCACTACCACCCTCTGTCTTCTGTGACCAAGCCAGTTCTCCACCCATCTAGCCACCTCCCCCTTTATCCCATGAGATCCAACCTTTTGCACCAACCAGCATGAGGGACTTTGTTAACCTTTTGTAGTTCCTCCCAGTGCTTGATATAAGTACAGAATAGATTGACAAAACTTAAAAAGTTTTAGTAGTTACACAGTCTACATAAAATACATATAAAGTCAAAGCTCGACTGTATGCTAAATATAAAACAACACATTCCACTAACAGATATTAAAATTTAAAATAACCATGGAATTACAAAAGCTAATTACAGAACTTAATTCCAAACTTCCAAATTCAAAGTTGGATACATATTGTGAAATAGTGATTTCTTTTAAACATCACAGGCGGAATTTTCCCATCCCGCCCACCACGGGAATCGTAGCGGGCGGTACACGGAACATGCAAAGGTCAGTTGACCTCAGGTGGGATTTTCCGGTCTTGGGGCGAACGTGGCCGGATAATCCCGCCCCCACAAGTTAAACTGTATTAATTTAACGCACAAAACTGGATGGTGTTTTTTATACAATAGGACTTTGAATTCAGAGGAGGGAGTTGATCAGTTTAATTGCAATGGAGGTGGACGGTTCCATTGTTCAACCTTGACATCTTGCATCACAGCCTGAAGGGCCGTATATTCTTTCTCCCTTGTCACTTTAGTTTGTGATGCTAAGGACAAGTTATGTGGTGAGCTAGTGTCCCAGAATTCAGCACAAAACCATATTGGGTTGGCATACTATGGCTATTTGATTAATGTCATAACTAAACTACGAACTAATTCGAACCAATTATCAAAATTAAACTTTCCTACAGGAGTGCTGAGTGGATGATTCATCTGGGCCTCCTCCGGAGATACCCAGCATCTCAGATGCCAGTCTTCAACCAATTCAAGTCACTCCACATGATATCAGGAAATGATTGAAGGCACTGAATACTGCAAAAGCAATGGGCCCTGACACTATTCCAGCAATAGTGCTGAAGACTTGTGTTCCAGAACCTTCTGCTCCCCTAGCCAAGCTCTTCCAGTACAGTTACAACACTGGTATCTACCCAACAATATGGAAAATTCCCAGGTAAGTCCTGTGCACAAAAAGCAGGACAAATCCAACCCAGCCAATTACCGCCCCATCAGTCTACTCTTAATCATCAGTAAAGTGATGGAAGGGGTCATTAACACTGTTATCAAATAGCACTTGCTTAGCAATAACCTGCTCACTGACACTCAGTTTAGGTTCCGCCAGGGCCACTCGGCTCCTGAGCTCATTACGGCCTTGGGTCAAACATGGATAAAAGAGTTGAATGCGAAAGGTGATGTAAAAGTGACTGCCCCTGACATCAAGTATGGCATCAATGAGCCCTAGCAAAACTGGAACCAATGGGCATAAGGGGGGGAAACTTTCCACTGGTTGGAATCATATCTAGCACAAAGGAAGATGGTTATGATTGTTGGAAGTCAGTCATCTCAGCTCCAGAACATCACTGCTGGGGTTCCTCAGGGAAGTGTCCTAGGCCCAACCATCTTCAGCTGCTTCATCAATGACCTTCCTTCCATCATAAGATCAGAGGTGGGGACATTCGCAGATAACTGCACAATGCTCAGCATCATTCGCGACTCCTCAGATACTGAAGCAGACAGAGACCAGTTCACCCACTCTCTCAGCAGACAGCCATGATCCCCTGCTCCAGTAAGTCAAAAACTTGCTCAAAAATCATTTTGACCAAACTCTTAATAACTGGCTCTTCTTAAGTATATTAGTCAATGTATAGACTAATATATATGGAAAACATGCCCTAGAATTTCCACCTTTTGACTGTAAAAGCTATTTCACTTCCTCTGCAATGCTCACCAACACCAAGCCAGCATTTGCTTGGCTCAGAGGTAACTATCTCATCTGCAAATCAGAAGCTCACAAGTTGCGCTCCCACCCCAAGAGATAGCTAATGATTAGTGTTAAAGGGGTGATGGGGAATTGTGGCACATTTTGTTCTGTGTCTGGCTTTTATTGACTTTTCCAATAATGATAGGGCACTATTCAAAGATTTGGAGTATAAGCTGGTGTCTGGGCCTATAGATCTCAACCGATGAGTGGCACAGTGGCACAGTGGCATTGCCGACTCACAGTGCCAGGGACCCGGGTTCAATTCCGGCCTCGGGTGACTGTCTGTCTGGAGTTTGCACATTCTCCCCGTGTCTGCGTGGGTTTCCTCCGGGTGCTCCGGTTTCCTCCCACATTCCAAAGATGTGTGGGTGAGGTTGAGTGGCCATGCTAAATTGGCCCTTAGTGTCAGAGGATTAGTAAGGTAAATACATGGGGTTACGGGGATAGGGCCTGGGTGGGATTGTTGTTGATACAGGCTCGATGGGCCAAATGGCCTCCTTCTGCACTATAGGGATTCTATGATTCGATGAAAACGACTAAATACACAATATCTGGCCACTTCCTTTCCTGCCATTTGTCTGACCTTACCGTTCACATATTAGTTGCTGCGTACACTACAATCGTGACTACGCTTGAAATATTCACCTGTGTGCCAACGGGGTCAATTAGACAAAGGCAGCTGACATTGTGTGACTTTGCAAGGTCAGCTCATTTTATCAATGTTCACTCACTCGTGTGTTGTATGTGAGGCATCTGCCAGTCACTGTTTGAACAGAGATGCACACCGGAGATGTTTGAAGAAGACACAAAGGCAGACAAAGGCATGACTGCTTCCTTTGACAATGATGCTCCAGAGGTCTAACACCTCCAGGTGCTGCAAAGATGGTGGGCTTTCTTCTTCAGCACTGAGGGATACCATTGCTGGAGTTGCGGATAGTGATGAATAGGGATACCATTAGCTATGAGGAGAGATTGGGTAAACTGGGGTTGTTCTCTCTGGAAAGACGGAGGATGAGGGGTGACCTAATAGAGGTGTATAAAATTATGAAGGGTATAAATAGAGTGAACAGTGGGAAGCTTTTTCCCAGCTCGGAGGTGACGAACACAAGGGGTCACGGGTTCAAGGTGAGGGGGGCAAGGTTCAACACAGATCTCAGGGGGACGTATTTTACACAGAGGGTGGTGGGGGCCTGGAATGCACTGCCAAGCAAGGTGATTGAGGCGGACACGCTGGGATCGTTTAAGACTTATCGAGATAACCACATGAACAGACTGGGAATAGAGGGATACAAAAGATTGGTCTAGTGGGCACATGAGCGGCGCACGCTTGGAGGGCCGAAGGGCCTGTTCCTGTGCTGTATTGTTCTTTGTTCTTTGATACCCCACCCCAGGAAAGATGTAAATGCGTTGGAAGCGGTCCAGAGAAGATTTCCTAGACTAATACCTGAATGGACAGGTTGTCTTATGAGGGAAGGTTGGACAGGTTAGACTTGTATCCACTGGAGTTTAGAAGAGTAAGAGGTGACTTGATAGAAACATAGAAAATAGAAACAGCAGTAGGCCATTCGGCCCTTCGAGCCTGCTCCACCATTCATTTTGATCATGGCTGGTCATTGAATTCAATATCCTGATCCCCCCTTCCTCGCATATCCCTTGATCCCTTTAGCCCCAGGAGCTATATCTAATTCCTTCTTGAAACCAAACAATGTTTTGGCCTCAACGACATTCTGTGGTAGTGAATTCCACACATTCACCACTCTCTGGGTAAAGAAATTTCTCCTCCTCAGAAATAAGATCCTGAGGAGTCTTGACAGAGTCATGTGGAGAGGGTGTATCCTCTTGTGGGGGAATCTAGAATTGGGGGGGTCACAGGTTGAAAATAAGGTACTGACCATCTAAAACGGGGATGAGGTGAATTTCTTTGTCCCAAGCGGTTGTGGAACTCTCTTCCTGAGAAGGTATTGGAAGCAGATTTTTTGAATGTTTCTATGGCAGAGGTGGATAGATTGTTGGTAAGCAAGGGGATGAAAGGTTATAGGAGATTAGCAGGATGCAGATTTGAAGTTACTATCAGATCAGCCATAATATTATTAAATGGCGGAACAGGTTCAAGGGGCTGAATGGCCTCCTCCTGCTCCTTGATCATACATTCACATGTCTGGGATAAACATGAGGAACACTTGGCTAGAGATGGTGGACATTGTCTCCTCCAGGAAAAGGTCATGGGAATCGGTGAGAAAGGTATTTTCTGGACTTGGGGAGTTTTGTCTACATTTGGTACATGGCCTTCAGTTGAATTGTTCACTGTCTATGGGAACAGTTCTATATTTCTAACCACTGACCCTGTGCACCCAGCCATGGGCCACCCTTGACAGGAATGTGACCTGGAGAGTTGATGTGACACATTTGTTACCACCAGCCCCGGGTGGGGGTTCCCCAAAGTTATTGATCCCGGTGAGACCCCTCGATTTGTCACAGTCTGGTTGGGATACCCCCTAAGTGTCACAAACCAGTGTGAGGAGAACTGACTGGCTCCATGAACAAGTTTTCTGGCCATTCATGCCAATGGGATCATCTGGTCCTGCTGATGCAACACCCCCGCCATGGGTTTCCCGGGGGTGAGAGGTGCATACACCACCAGCAGATTCTGCCGCCAACTAATGGTGGGCCACCTCCATCGCCATGAAACACATGGCAGGTTGCGAGAAAAATCGCGCCAATCACATCTTCATTCAACCCACCCTCTGCTGACAGCAACAAGATTTAATCTAACAAAATTCCCTTCCCCTTAGATACCCTTTCCAGACCCAATAGTTATGTTTAAAAAGGGGTCGATTTAACCACAGTGGTTAGCACTGCTGCCTCACAGCGCCAGGGACCCGGATTCGATTCCCAGCTTGGGTCACTGGCTGTGTTGAGTCTGCACATTTGCCCCATGTCTGCATGGGTTTCCTCCGGGTGCTCCGGTTTCCTCCCCCAGTCTGAAAGCTGGTTAGGTGAATTGGCCATGCTAAATTCTCCCTCAGTGAACCCGAACAGGCATTGGAGTGTGGCGACTAGGGGATTTTCACAGTATCTTCATTGCAATGTTAATGTAAGCCTACTTGTGACACTAATAAAATAAACTTAAACAGGCATTCTTGAGTTGAGATAGAGTACATTTATTAACTACTAAGAGGTAAAGAAAATGTTAAAACACATGTATCTAGAATCATATGGATCAGAGATAAGAATTGAGTCCAACAGTAAGTAAATATTAAAACTAGGTACATAGATCAATCCTTGAGTTGTAAGGACTTGGCTGTGAACAATGTTTTCAGTATAGTTGGCTTCTGCTGGGTAAAAGTTGATTCTTCGGTGTCCTGTAGTTCAGTAGTTTGGTAGAGATTTCAGTTCTTTTCCAGCTGAGATCTTCCTGCTGGATTATTGGCTTTCACAGAAAGAGAGAGAGTTTTAGATGTTCCTGCAAAAACTGGTTATTTTTGCTGGAACCCTGCCTCAGTTATTCTATTTTCTTTGGTGTTCAGATTTTCAGCTGCGTTTCTCACAGCACGCACACACAGGCCAACCGATAGACAGAACTGCATAGGCCGCTTTTATTAAATTAGCAGCTTTTTAGTCCCCAGAAATATGTATTTCAAGAGGACCAGAATGTACTCACCTGTCCAGTCCATTAAAGCCAGGATCTTCACGATGAGGGGCCCATTATGTCCCTTTGTCCTCACTGGAGATGATAATCAGTCTTTAGATGATTTTACAAGCACATTTTCTGGAAATACAGGAAGAGGTTCCAGTGTTCCTTAGAGAAACCCCCTGCAGCCATTTCTATCAATGGTTAGTCGCACATTCTCAGCCACCTTTGCCGTTTGTGTCCATTTATTTAAATATACACCTCAGGTCCTTTTTGAAATCCAATATTTCCTTGTCTAATTCTAGGGTTTTTCTCCATCGCCCAAACGCCTCACTCAGATCGGCACTCCTTTACATAAAAACGTAGAAATATAGAAGAAGGAGTAGGCCATTCGGCCCTTCAAGTCTGCTCTGCCATTCATTTTGCTCATGGCTGGTCATCGAACTCAATATCCTGATCCCCCCTTCCTCACATATCCTTTGATCCCTTTAGCCCCTAGAGTTATATCTAATTTCTTTTTGAAATCAGACAACGTTTTGGCCTCAACTACTTTCTGTAGTAGCGAATTCCACACATTCACCACTCACTGGGTGAAGAAATTTCTCCTCACCTCAATCCTAAAAGGTTTACCCCTTATCCTCAAACTATCATCCCACCATCAGGGACATTCTTTCTGAATCTACCCTGTCTAATCCTGTCTATATTTTAGAATGTTACTCACCTCTAAGAAGTGGGGAATGGTGAATTTGCTCCCAATGTTTCTTCCCCTTAGCCATAAGAGTAGAAATCAGTTTTAAAATTATCCCATTATCAGAATTTCTCATTCAAAGGATGTAGCCGCAGTGATAATGCCAGCATTTATTGCCAATCCCTAACTGCCTTTGAGAAGATGGTGGTGAGCCGCCCTGTGAACCATTGCAGTCCATTTGGTGAAGATATTCCCACAATGTTGTTAGATAGGGAATTCTAGGCTTTTGACCCAGCAACAATGAATAAGCAGCGGTATAGTTCCAAGTTGGGATGGTATGTGGCTTGGAGGGGAACTTGAATGTGGTAGTTCTCATGTGTCTTTTGCTGATGATCTTCTTGGGTTTGAAAGGTGCCATTGAAGGAGCCTTGGTGAGTTGCTGCGGTGCATCTTGTACATGGTACACACGGTTGTGTGTCAGAACTGCAGGGAGTGAATGTTTAAGGTGGTCTGCTTTGGCCTGGACTTTGTCAAGCTTCCTGAGGGTTGTTGGTGCTGCTTTGTAGGTGGTAGAAAGGCTTTGGGGAGTCAGGAAGTGAGTTATTTTCTGCAGGATATCTAGCCTCTGGCTCCCCCTCCCCTGGTGTAGTATTTATATTGGTGTTAATTGGTCCAGTGGTTCTAACTGAAACTGGGCCTAGGATACAGAATCTATCAACCCATCCAGTTGATTAACACCCACCTCCACGATCATGGAAAACAGCCCTAACATCTTCAAGTTAGCACTGCTGTCTCACAGCACCACGGACCTAGGTTCAATTCCCGCCTTGGGTCACTGTCTGTGTGGAGTCTGCACGTTCTCCCCGTGCCTGCGTGGGTTTCCTCCGGGTGCTCCAGTTTCCTCCCACAGTCCGAAAGAAGTGCTGGTTCAGTGCATTGGCCGTGCTAAATTCTCCCTCACTGTACCCGAACAGGTGCCGGAGTGTGGTGGCTAGGGGATTTTCACAATAACTTCATTGCAGTGTTAATGTAAGTCTACTTGTGACACTAATAAATAAACTTAAAAAAGCTTAAACTTAAAAAACGTAATTAAAACATTTTTAAAAGTAAAAAAAAAGGATTGTAAGAAAAGGGAGAACCAGCCGTGGATAACAAAGGAAATAAAGGAGAGTATTAAAATAAAAACAGCTGCGTACAGAGTGGCCAAAAATAGTGGAGAAACAAGTGATTGGGAAAAATTTAAGAAACAACAAAGAGAGACTAAGAAAGCGATTAAGAAAGGAAGGATAGACTATGAAGCTAAGCTAGCAACTAATATAAAAAATGATAGTAAAAGTTTTTATAAATATATAAAAAGGAATAGAGTGGCTAGAGTGAATGTTGGACCCTTGGAGGACGAGAGGGGGGAGTTAATAGTGGGAAATGAGGATATGGCTGAGTCTTTAAATGAGTTTTTTGTGTCGGTCTTCACGGTGGAGGACACAAATAGTTTGCCAAATATTAACGATAGAGGGTTGGCAGCAGAAGAAATACTTAATACAATTAATGTTACCAGAGAGGCAGTGCTGGGTAGACTAATGGGACTGAAGGTGGACAAGTCCCCGGGTCCGGATGGAATGCATCCCAGGGTATTGAAAGAAATGTCAGAGGTAATAGTGGATGCGTTAGTGATTATTTATCAAAACTCGTTGCATTCTGGGGTAGTGCCGGTTGATTGGAAAACGGCTAATGTTACGCCGCTGTTTAAAAAAGGAAGGAGACAAAAGGCGGGTAACTATAGGCCGGTCAGCTTAACGTCTGTAGTAGGGAAAATGCTGGAATCCATTATTAAAGAGGAGATAGCAGGGCATCTGGATAGAAATGGTTCAATCAATCAGACGCAGCATGGATTCATGAGGGGAAAGTCGTGCTTGACGAACATGTTGGATTTTTATGAAGATGTGACTAGGGCGGTTGATGGAGGAGAACCGGTGGATGCGGTGTTTCTGGATTTCCAAAAGGCGTTTGATAAGGTGCCCCATAAAAGGCTGCTGAAGAAGATTAGGGCACACGGAGTTGGGGGTAGTGTGTTAAAGTGGATTGGGGACTGGCTATCCGACAGGAAGCAAAGAGTCGGAATAAATGGGTGTTTTTCCGGTTGGAGGAAGGTAACTAGTGGCGTGCCGCAGGGATCGGTACTCGGGCCGCAACTGTTTACCATTTATATAGATGATCTGGAGGAGGGGACGGAGTGTAGGGTAACGAAGTTTGCAGACGACACAAAGATAAGTGGAAAAGTGAATCGTGTGGAGGACGGAGAAGATCTGCAGAGAGATTTGGACAGGCTGAGTGAGTGGGCGAGGATATGGCAAATGGAGTATAACGTTGAGAAATGCGAGGTTATACACATTGGAGGAAATAATAACAAATGGGATTACTATCTCAATGGAAACAAATTAAAACATGCTACCGTGCAAAGGGACCTGGGGGTCCTTGTACATGAGACGCAAAAGCCCAGTCTGCAGGTACAACAGGTGATCAAGAAGGCAAATGGGATGTTGGCCTATATTGCGAAGGGGATAGAATATAAAAGCAGGGATGTCTTGATGCACCTGTACAGGGCATTGGTGAGGCCGCAGCTGGAATACTGTGTGCAGTATTGGTCCCCTTATATGAGGAAGGATATATTGGCATTGGAGGGAGTGCAGAGAAGGTTCACCAGGTTGATACCGGAGATGAGGGGTTTGGATTATGAGGAGAGGCTGAGGAGATTGGGTTTGTACTCATTGGAGTTTAGAAGGATGAGGGGGGATCTTATGGAGACTTATAAGATAATGCGGGGGCTGGATAGGGTGGAGGCGGAGAGATTCTTTCCACTTAGTAAGGAAGTTAAAACTAGAGGACACAGCCTCAAAATAAAGGGGGGTCGGTTTAAGACAGAATTGAGGAGGAACTTCTTCTCCCAGAGGGTGGTGAATCTCTGGAATTCTCTGCCCACTGAGGTGGTGGAGGCTACCTCGCTGAATATGTTTAAAGCGCGGATGGATGGATTCCTGATCGGTAAGGGAATTAAGGGTTATGGGGATCAGGCGGGTAAGTGGTACTGATCCACGTCAGATCAGCCATGATCTTATTGAATGGCGGGGCAGGCTCGAGGGGCTAGATGGCCTATTCCTGCTCCTAGTTCTTATGTTCTTATGTTCTTATATTTATTCAATGCTAAGCTAGTATTTATTGCTCACTGAGTGGCCATTTAAGAGTCATGATGTGGAGATGCCGACGTTGGACTAGGGTGGGCACAGTAAGAAGTCTCACAACACCAGGTTAAAGTCCAACAGGTTTATTTGGTAGCACGAGCTTTCGGAGCGCTGCTCCTTCATCAGGTGAGTGGCAGCGCTCCGAAAGCTCGTGATTCCAAATAAACCTGTTGGACTTTAACCTGGTGTTGTGAGACTTCTTACTGAATTTAAGAGTCAACCACATTGCTGTGGGTCTGGACTTACACATTGGCCAGAACCCGCAGATTTCCTTCTCCAAAGGGGCATTAGAGAATGAGATGGGTTTTTTACAACAACCGTTTTCTCATTAGACTTTTAATTCCAGATTTTTTTATTCAATTCAAATTCCTGCTTTGGTGGGATTTGAACCCCAGTGATAGTGCAAGACTTACTTGTGATTAATAAATAAACTGGATTACTAGTCCAGTGGCAATGCCACTACGCCACTGCCTCTATTTTTGTGATGTGGAGATGCCGGCGTTGGACTGGGGTGAACACGGTAAGAAGTCTCACAACACCAGGTTAAAGTCCAACAGGTTTATTTGGTAGCAAATACCATAAGCTTTCGGAGCACTGCTCCTTCGTCAGATGGAGTGGAAACGTGCTCTCAAACAGTGCAAACAGACAAAATCAAGTTGCAGAATACTGATTAGAATGCGAATCCTACAGCCAGCCAGGTCTTAAAGGTACAGACAATGTGGGTGGAGGGAACATTAAACACAGGTTAAAGAAATGTGTATTGTCTCCAGACAGAACAGCTCGTGAGATTCTACAAGCCCAGGAGGCAAGCTGTGGAGGTTACTGATAATGTGACATAAATCCAACATCCCGGTTTAGGCCGTCCTCACGTGTGCGGAACTTGGCTATCGGTTTCTGCTCAGCGACTCTGCGCTGTCGTGTGTCGTGAAGGCCGCCTTGGAGAACGCTTACCTGAAGATCCAAGGCTGAATGCCCGTGACCGCTGAAGTGCTCCCCCACAGGAAGAGAACAGTCTTGCCTGGTGATTGTCGAGCGGTGTTCATTCATCCGTTGTCGTGGCGTCTGCATGGTCTCCCCAATGTACCATGCCTCGGGACATCCTTTCCTCTATTTTTGTGAGCAAACCTTGAGTGGGTAGAGCCCCCCTCTGGGGAGAATGTAATGTTGTTGCTTCTGTAACTGACAACCTGCTGACTAAATTGTGTGGGGGGGGGGGGGGAAGCATACTTTCAAATCTGTTCATTTATTGAAAGTGTGATGTTGGTCAGGGCTGGTTGAACGTGGCAGAGACCAAGCAAACTCCCTTTTCTATTAAGAAAAGGTTTAAATGTGAGCATTCCCGTCAACATCGTGAGGAGGTGCGGGAGGAGGCTCAGATTTTGATTGATTTTGGGACTGTCACAGACGCATTGGCAGATTGTTGATCGGAGATGTTAAAAAAGATAAAGTTACATTTCAGTTCCTGGTCGGACATCCTCAAACAAAGCGGCTTCTTTTTCCTCTTTGAATTGGTTCGCAGGCAGAATCCCTCAGGGAAGGAGTGAGAGGTTTCGAGTATCGACCTAGTCAGAAGCAGCAGTAATAAAAAATATGCTGGAAACGGCTGGAAAATACATAGTCTGGGGCATCCCTTATTAGTTAAACTGAACATGGTAACTGGGAGATTTAAACTGATCTTTCTGGGTTTAAAGTTGACCTTTGATGAGGCTGGAATTCTAAATTTTAAGGCTTAACATTGCCGTTCTGAATCATTTTTGTTTCTGATGCGTACAACAGGCATCCCAGCTTATTTTTCAGCTCCCTAGACATTTCCACTCAGAGCGGTTGTTCTGCACAGATCTATTTTTGGACTTTCTCACCAGCTCTCACACAGAAGCAGCACAAACTTATTCCAAGATTCATAAAGCTGCTTGTCTTTCGCCTGTCCTGATCAAATAGGTCGCATCTGCTTTAGCGACAGAGCTACGTCCAAACGGAAAAATGAATTAAAACTGCTACTCTAAAGACCAGAAGCCAAGTACTCGCTTTGGGATTACGGCTTTACACGTTTCCAGCTATTGAACAACTAAGAATTGTTTTTTAAGCTCAATCACCCTGTATTTGCTCCATAAACGTGCTACATTTTAGCATAAACTCCATCTAACGAATACAGCTTATCTGTGAATCAAACATTTATTTGTTTACAGTCTACCAACCAGCCACAATGTAGGCAGCACGGTGGCACAGTGGTTAGCACCGCTGGCTCACAGCGCCAGGGACCTGGGTTTGATTCCCAGCTTGGGTCTGTGCAGAATCTGCATGTTCTCTCTGTGTCTGCGTGGGTTTCCTGGTGCTCCAGTTTCCTCCCACAGTCTGAAAGACGTGCTGGTTAGGTGCATTGGCCGTGCTAAATTCTCCCTCAGTGTACCCGAACAGGCACCGGAGTGGGGGATTTTCATGGTAACTTCATTGCTGTGTTAATGAAAGCCAACTTGTGACACTAATAAATAAACTTTAAACTTAAGTATGCATGAGATGAAGATTTAAGATTCCAGTATCCTCGATGCTAATGAGGCTGGACAGAGTACAGAGGCCCAGTCCTAGCAGAATGTCAGTCTCCTCTTTCACCCCGAGCTACGAGCTGTGTGTGCAGATGTTGGAGCTGATTGCAACGCCGCATTGGGAATCAGTAAATGTTTCCACAAATCTAATATGACAATCAGCTCCTGGCACGAAATAATGAACTGTTCCATTTTGTTTCCACAAACCCAGCTTTAACCGTGTCACCATCAGTCCACTGTGATTCTGAAATCGTCCAAGCAAATCTCACTTCTGTGGTAAACCACTGTTAGCTTATTGCCTGTGTGTGTGTGTGACATGCCTGGGCATGCCCCTGCTGGCCTGCCTGAGACTCCTCCCCCTTGGTCCAGGTATAAAGGTGACTGCTCCCAACCCCCCTGCCTCAGTCTATAACCAGTTCATCAGCATGGGTGTGCTCCAAGTCTTTTGCGAATAAAAGCCTATTTGTTCTTGCATACAAACTAGTCTTTGCTTGATTGATATTGCATCAACTTCTTTCCATTTTCTCTCCCTCCCCCCCCCCCCCTCCTCACCTCCCCCCCGCTCACTCCACCTTCTTTCAAAATGGCTGGCTCTTACTGAGGATGTATTCCCACATGGGTCACAAGTCCATAAGATCTAGGAGCAGAATTAGGCCATTCAGCCCATCAAGTCTGTTCCGCCATTCAGTCATGGCTGATAAGTTTCTCAACCCCCAATCTCCCGCCTTTTCCCCGTAAACTTTGATCTTCTTACCAGTCAAGGATGTATCTTTCTCTGTCTTAAACATATCAATGACCTGGCCTCCACAGCCCTCTGTAGCAATGAGTTCCATAGGTTCACCACTCCCTGGCTGAAGAAATGACTCCTCACCTCAGCTCTAAAGGGCCGTCCCTTTACTCTGAGGCTGTGCCCTTGGATCCCAGTCTCTCCTACTAATGGAAAGATCTTCCCCACATCCACTCTATTCAGGCCTTTCACTATTCTATAAGTTTCAATAAGATTCCCCCCATCCTGCTGGTTGACATGCTGGTTAGGTGCATTGACCCGAACAGGCGCCGGAGTGTGGCGACTAGGGGAATTTCACAGTAACTTCATTGCAGTGTTAGTGCAAGGCTTACTTGTGACTAATAAATAAACTTTAAAAAAAACTTTAAATCTTTCTAAACTCCATCAAGTACAGACCGATTCCTTGCATGTCAGCTTAGAACATGAAGCTATTCAATAATAAACTAAAACCTGCACACACTCTACTGCACAAGGTAGGTTGCCAGGTTGCAATTAAGGAATAGGAGCCCTGGATAATCCGTCCCTGTCTCTGTAGCCTCCAGTTGTTGAGACCAATTATAGTATCTTAATTATAGCCTGACTTAAATTAGTGAATTCATAACAGACAGTGCATTGGACAAGTGCAGTAGGAAGTCTCACAACACCAGATTAAAGTCCAACAGGTTTATTTGGTAGCACGAGCTTTCGGAGCGCTGCCCCTTCATCAGGTGAGTGGAGAATTAGGTTCACAAACAGGGCATATATAGACACAAATTCAATTATAAGATAAGGTAAACCCAATTCTCCCCTCACCTGATGAAGGGGTAGTGCTCCGAAAGCCCATGCTACCAAATAAACCTGTTAGACTTTAACATGGTGTTGTGAGACTTCTTACTGTGCTTATTCCAGTCCAATACCAGCAACTCCACATCATTTGGACAAGTGAATTGATCTTCCAGCAGGCAGGTCACCTATTACACTGAGCCATCAGAACACAGCTTCTTATACTTGCAACTCACAGCTTTTATCATTGGGATTGGAGCCAATAACCCCCAGAGTATTGTTCTAGGTTTGTGGTTCACCAGTTCAGTGAGCTAGACCACTAGGCCACGGGAGAAAGCCACAATCCTCCACATAAATTTCCCGGTGTAAAGTCTTACAAAAAGCACTTTGACATAATTATCCAAGGTAAACATTAACTGAATAAAATGTATTTCAGGTGAAAAATAGCTGTGGATTCTGAATAATTTAAGATTTGTGCACGATATCAAACAGCTAAAAAAAAAGCCCTCAGGCAAAAAAAGAAATCCATAAAATGCAGCAGTTGCTGGCATGTCTGCCATGCCCACTGCTGGAAGCATTTACAAAGTGAGAAGGCTTTGATGTTTCAGGTCTATGGCCTTGCAGTAAGACACAGTCAGGTTCAGAGGGTCACACTCCCTCCTGACCCCTTCAAGGAGAACTGCCCAGGTGACAACAGCCATGTCAGTTCATCCATTGACCTGGCTCTGATCCATCTCATTCTGGACTCGCAACACTCCGTTCCCCCCAGGCCTGACCATGGCATCATTATCAAATCTGCTAACAAGAGAGAGGCTGACTTTATTCACCTCGTGGAGAAGTCAAGTCAGCCCAGAAAGCTCCTCTTACCTCACCCCCAAAACGCCATCACCTCGCGGCTGAACTTCGACCCAACACATCTCAGGCCATCACTGACCTTATCACCCCTTCACCCACAGTCTCCAATCTCATAAACCAAGCACAGCCTCTTTTTTTTAACCAATTCATTCCTAAACATGGGGCTATTGGGGTTGATTCTAACTGCCCACATCTGGTGGTGGGCAGTTATAACAGAGTGGGAGACCATTCATTTCCCAATCTGGTCAGGCTCCACCAGGAAAGTTCAGCTCTCACTTCCTTCCTCATCGCCCCTGTGGACTGGGCTCCCCATCTTGGCACACTTAGCTCATCCCTAAGCTTCAGGCAGTGATTTCCTGCATCCCGGACTCGGATGTAAACCGCTCCTGGATAGGTCTACCTTCCTGCCAATCAGTTAAAATTGAACTTTTTGTTCCCACCGCCTCCTGGAATCTATTTCCACTTTCCTCAGCATCACCGTTATTTTTGCCCGTCTTCAGTCCCCACCCATCTCCATAACCTCTCAGGGACTGCGAAGGGCTTTGGGACATTCTGAAGTTGTGAAAGGCGTTGGATAAATGCCAGCCTTTCTTTCTTACTTCTCTTCTGACATCCTCCTTCACAGTGGCACAGTGGTTAGCACAGCTGCCTCACGGCGCCAGGGGCCCGGGTTCAATTCTGGCCTCAAGTCACTGTTTGCACATTCTCCCCGTGTCTGCGTGGGTTTCCTCCGGGTGCTCCGGTTTCCTCCCACAGTCCAAAGATGTGTGGGTTAGGTTGATTGACCATGCTAAATTGACCCTAGTGTCAGGGGGATTAGCAGCATAAATGTGTGGGGTTATGGGGATAGGGCCTGGGTGGGATTGTGGGTGGTGCAAATTCGATGGGCCGAATGACATCCTTCTGCACTGTAAGGATTCTATGATTCACTTGGGAAAATAGGAACGGGAGACCATTCAGCCCCTCGAGCCTTTTTCTGGCATTCATTGAGATAATGGCCTGTACCAGTCTATCCTTTATACCTTTGCCAATCAAAAATCTGTCAATTTTAGGCTATTAATTGATTTAGCATCCGTGGCTTTCTGCGGAAGAGATTTCTCACTACTCTAAACTCTTGCATGAAGAAGTGTTTCCTGACAGTTTTGGCTCTGATTTTAAGGTTATGTCCCCCCTACCTCCCATGGAATAAACTTCCTCTCTTTCTCTCTATCCTATCAATTCTTTACAAAAACATCAACCAACTCACTCTTTCGATATTCCACAGGATACATGTCTGGCTTCTGATATTTCCCCTCATAATTTTTAATGATTCCAACTTTCCTGTCTGAACCATCTCAGTCGTCATCAATCTGAAGTGTTCCTATCTGCCCACTTCACAGATGCTACCTGACCTACTGAGTGGTTCCAGCATTTTCTATTTTTATGTGAGAAACATTGAGGGCAACGAGTAAGTCACTGGTCCTATTTTTCACTGTCAGTATTCATTGAAATTACAACACCCCCACCCCTGCTGAACTCAATCTTAACTCACAGAAACAACTGCTTTGAGTTTGGGTCAAAGTTTGAGAATCGTAAAATGAACCAGGAACCCATTTTTGGTTTTAACAGGGGCAGCACAAGGGGCTGGTGACCAATCGACCCATCAGAGGTAGGCTAATCATTAAAATATTGTAATAAGGTTACGTGCCTTCATTTTACGCGATTCAATTTTTAACCAAAAATGACTGGGGTTCTCCGACTTCAGGGAAACCCAACAAATGAAAGGAGGTGAGAAAGGCTAAAATCCATTAGGTGAGTCGCGGCACGGTGGTTAGCACTGCTGCCTCACAGCGCCAGGGATCCAGGTTCAATCCCAGCCTAGGGTGACTTTCTGTGTTGGAGTTTGCATGTTCTCCTCATGCCTGGGTGGGTTTCCTCCAGGTGCTCCAGGTTCCCCCCACAGTCCAAAAGATGTGCAGGTTAGGTGGATTGGCTGAGATAAATTGACCCTAGTGTCAGGGGGATTAGTGGGGTAAATACGTGGATAGGGCCTGGGTGGGATTGTTATGGGTGCAGGCTCGATGGGCTGAATGGCCTCCTTCTGCACTGTAAGAATCTATGATTCTATTCTGTGAGTGTTTTTTACAGCACTGCTTGTGGGCCAGGAGGATAAAACCGTGTTTCCTCTAGGCTCAACCATCTAACCAGTTGAACACACCCAGCAACTCCCTCATCATGATTTGTCTTTTCTCACTGCCATTGGAACCAATAACCACCATCTACCTCCATGAATGGGCCCTCATCCCCTCCACCACCTGATAGCTCAGTAACCTGTCAATCAGGCTTGCTGTGAGCGAGAAAACCTGCAGGACATTCGAGAAACCCTTTGCTTCAGTTTCTCAAACTCAAAACTGCACCCCTCCATCCCTTCATCCAACCATTGCCCTGACCATGAACCACAACCCAGCATGGAATGCACCTCCAAACTAAAACCAGATCACTAAGTTTCTCTTCCAAAGTTTAATCCTTTTCTTCCCCCATCTATCAGTAAGAACATTTGCAAATGTCACTGGCAAGGATTTCATTAAATGGAATCTCTGGTATAGCTATTCCGGCGTAATTAAATTTCCGAACATCTGCTGTACTTTAATTTAGATTTTTTTTAAACATCTGTCTTGCCTAGTGCCCCACACTCCCGACAAGTGTGCACAGAGACATAATAGCTGTAACTCACCACACAGCCCCACTTTACTGGGTGCTGCACATTATTGCATGCCAAATAAATGGATGGTCTTTCTGATCACAAGTGGCATTGAGTAATTGAAGTGCTGGAGAACGAGTCGGTTCATTTATTTTTCATACATTTCCCAGTTGCCCTGAAGCAGACAGGTGGTTTGCATTTGTGTCTTCCTTTACTTCCACTTTGGTCACCAATAACCAAAGAGTGACTTTGAGAGTCCAATCCGACATCAGCCGGGACACAAACCGGACAGCAATAATATTTTGTGTCTCTCTCTGTACGGAAGGATGTTTGTGCTGGTGGGAATTGGGGATCCAGGAACTGTCAGACTGCCAGTTTCCAAACCCACTCACCATCCATCTACAGAATGCCAAGCCTCTTTCACTACTCAAGTCCAATAGGCGGCACGGTGCCACAGTGGTTAACACCGCTGCCTCGCAGCGCCAGGGACCCAGGTTCGATTCCCGTGCTTGGGTCACTGTCTGTGTGGAGTTTGCACGTTCTCCCTGTGTCTGCGTGGGTTTCCTCTGGATGCTCCGGTTTCCTCTCACTGTCCAAAGATGTGCAGGTTAGGTGGATTGGACATGTGAAATTGCCCCTTAGTGTCGGGGGACTAGCTAGGGTAAATGCATGGAGCTATGGGGATAGTGCCTTGGTGGGATTGTGGTCAGTGCAGACTTGATGGGATGAATGGCCTCCTTCTGCATTCTATGATTCTATGAATATATCATAACTTATATTGAGAGTGTATTAAAACAGAAAGATTTGTTTTTTATATAGTGTCTCACACAGCTTCAGGCTGCCTCAAAGTATTTCAGTGACTGCTGATGTAGAAGTACCCTTATTATTGCTACCCTTCTTTGTTTAAGAAGGATAGCAAGAATAATCCAGGTAATTCAGGCCTGTGAGCCTTACATCAGTGGTAGGGAAATTATTGGAGAGGATTCTTCGAGACAGGATTAATTCCCACTTGGAAATAAGTGGACGTATTAACCATAGAAACCCTACAGTGCAGAAAGAGGCCATTTGGCCCATCGAGTCTGCACCGACCACAATCCCCACCAGGCCCTACCCCCATATCCCTACATATTTACCCGCTAATCCACGCATCTCAAGACACTAAGGGTCAATTTAGCATGGCCAATCAACCTAACCCGCACATCTTTGGACTGTGGGAGGAAACTGGAGCACCCGGAGGAAACCCACGCAGACACGGGGAGAATGTGCAAACTCCACACAGACAGTGACCCAAGCCGGGAATCGAACCCAGGTCCCTGGAACTGTGAAGCAGCAGTGCTAACCACTGCGCTACCATGCCGCCCATTACAAGTAATTAAGTTTCTTAAAGGTACTTTAAGGTCTTTAAGACTTGATTATCTAAAGACTCGCATTCCAACCATTATTTTGTAAATTGAGTTTGTATCTTTATATGCCCTGTTTGTGAACTGGAATCCCAGTCACCTGACGAAGGAGTAGCGCTCTGAAAGCTACCAAAGCTACCAAGCTTTTGCTACCAAATAAACCTGTTGGACTTTAACCTGGTGTTGTGAGACTTCTTACTCGGTCAAGGAAGACAGAGGGTAGCAGTGGAAGGGTGTGTTTCTGAATGGAGGGCTGTGACAAGTGGTGTTCCTCAGGGATCAGTGCTGGGACCTTTGCTGTTTGTAATATATATAAATGATTTGGAGGAAAATGTAACTGGATTGATTAGTAAGTTTGCGGACGACACAAAGGTTGGTGGATTTGCGGATAGCGATGAGGACCATCAGAGGATACAGCAGGATATAGATCAGTTGGAGACTTGGGTGGAGAGATGGCAGATGGAGTTTAATCTGGACAAATGTGAGGGAATGCATTTTGGAAGGTCTAATTCTGATAGGAAAAATACAGTAAATAGCAGAACCCTTAAGAGTATTGATAGGCAGATGGATCTGGGTGTACAGGTACACAGGTCACTGAAAGTGGCAATGTAGGTGGAGAAGGTAGTCAAGAAGGCATACGGCATGCTTGCCTTCATCGGCCGGGGTATTGAGTTTAAAAATTGGCAAGTCATGTTGCAGCTTTATAGAACCTTAGTTAGGCCACACTTGGAATATAGTGTTCAATTCTGGTCGCCACACTACCAGAAGGATGTGGAGGCTTTGGAGAGGGTACAGAAAAGATTTACCAGGATGTTGCCTGGTATGGAGGACATTAGCTATGAGGAGAGGTTGGAGAAACTTGGTTTGTTCTCACTGGAGCGACGGAGGTTGAGGGGAGACCTGATAGAAGTCTACAAGATTATGAGAGGCATGGACAGAGTGGATAGTCAGAAGCTTTTTCCCAGGGTGGAAGAGTCAATTACTAGAGGGCATAGGTTTAAGGTGCAAGGGGCAAGGTTTAAAGAAGATGTACGAGGCAGATTTTTTACACAGAGAGTAGTGGGTGCCTGGAACTCGTTGCCGGGGGAGGTAGTGGAAGCGGATACGGTAGTGACTTTTAAGAGGTGTCTTGATAAGTACATGAATAGGATGGGAATAGAGGGATATGGTCCCCGGAAGGATAGGGGGTTTTAGTTAAGTCAGGCAGCATGGTCAGTGCAGGCTTGGAGGGCTGAAGGGCTTGTTCCTGTGCTGTAATTTTCTTTGTGCTTTGTTAAACACAACAGCCAATTTGTGCAAGGCAAGATCCCACAATCAGCATGTGAAACAGACAACAGATTTTTTTTTAATCCTCCTGCTCTCTTTTAATCCCAAATTGAGCCAAGCAATCGCTTGCACACACCTGAACAGACAAACAGGACCTCGGCTTAATGTCTTATCGGAGAGAAGGCGCCTCCGACTGTCCATCACCCCGTCAGCATTGGATTGAAGTTCCCCCGAGGTTATGTCCTCCCAAGTGAAAGTGGAACCCACAGCCTTTAAGTTAGAGGTAGAGTGTTGCCAACTGAGCCAGGTTGCCAAGGTTTAGTCATAGTCATAGAGGTTTACAGCATGGAAACAGGCCCATTAGCCCAACTTGTCCATGCCGCCCTTTTTTTTAACCACTAAGCTAGTCCCAATTGTCTGCATTTGGCCCATATCCCTCTGTACCCATTTTACCCATGTAACTGTCTAAATGCTTTCTAAAAGACAAAATTGTACCCACCTCTACTACTACCTCTGGCGGCTTGTTCCAGACACTCAGCACCCTCTGTGTGAAAGAATTGCCCCTCTGGATCATTTTGTATCTCTCCCCTCTCGCCTTAAACCTATGCCCTCTGGTTTTAGACTCCCCCTGCCTTTGGGAAAAGATGTTGACTTACTAACTAATCCATGCCCCTCATTGTTTTATAGACCTCTATAAGATCACCCCAAGCCTCCTGCGTTCTAGGGAAAAGTGTCCCATTCTATCCAGCCTCTCCTTATAATGCAAGCCACCACGTCCCAGTGGCATCTTAGTAAATCTTTTCTGCACTTTCTAGTTTACTTGAATATGCTGCAAAATACTGACGTTAGATATTTGAAATGGATGATAAATACTCAGAGTTGGCTCGTCAGAAACTGAAAGCTTGTAGCTGGAAGATACATTTCCTTTTTACTGTCATAGTTCCTTAGAGTCCAAGCCTGAAGGGGCAGTCCTGGCTAAAGATACCATTGTGACCATCATGGTTAGCATGGGTACAAGGTTCAAGCACCCATCGCACCATCAGATCCTGAACCATTGATATCCAGAAGTAGTTCTTGAGATATTGCAATAGAGCACGGTGCATTTTACAGAATGGGCAGGATTTTCTGTCCGCCCTCGCCCCAAAACCGGAAAATCCCACCCGAGGTCAATGGACCTTTGCATCGTCTCTCCCCCCGCCCCCCCACCCCCACCCCCCCCCCCCCCCCCCCCCCCACCCCCCACCCCCCCCCCCCCCCCCACGCCCACTACAATTCCCATGGCGGGCGGGGCGGGAAAATTCCCCCAATATTATCATCATCTTCTATTGCATGATGCACGACTTTGCAATACTAAAAGGCCTAAGCATGGAGTAGGGGGAGGTTAACCCTCGCTTGAAACCAGAGCAGAATGCAGCCACTAAGCTCTGATGATGCCATTCATAGAATCATAGAATCCCTACAATGCAGAAAGAGGCCATTTGGCCCATCGAGCCTGCACCAATCACAATCCCTATCCTCATAACCCCATTTATTTACACTGCTAGCCCCCTGACACTAAGGGGCAATTTAGCACAGCCAATCAATCTAACCCGTACATCTTTGGAGTGTGGGAGGAAACCGGAGCACACGGAGGAAACCCACATAGACACGGGGAGATCGTGCAGAATCCGCACAGACAGTGACCCAAGCCGAACCCGGGTCCCTGGCACAGTGAGGCAGCAGTGCTAACCACTGTGCCACCGTGCCACCCTCATTCACCTAAGTTAA